>NC_133771.1:20631593-20714922 GCF_003597395.2 Chelonoidis abingdonii
TGGAGTCAGGTGCTCTAACTGGCCACAGCTGTTCTAGTTAATCTAGAGCAAACCTTCCTCCCTTGGCAGGGAATAAGGCCCCCTGCTAACACTCTTATGCTGCCCTCTGGCCATGCTGTATCACACTAACTATTTAGGTAATTTCTATCTCAGGTCCAGAAATACTACTTAGCATCACTACTATACTAGTATTGCTGCCTCAGAAATGCTTTGAGATAAAACAAAAAGCAGAAAATGAGAAACAAGGCTGCTATACCCATAGAAGATATTCCTTTCAAATATGCATGGGGAACTGGTCTATGATTTTTTGCTATCATTTTTACCAACTGCCATAATATTCATAGTTTGTATTTTTGTCTGTCGAGAAAATTATGGTTCTCTCTCCAGAGCCTGCAATATAGCAAAGAATAAATTTATACACGAGAAAATCTTTTGGGACATTAAACTAGTATTATGGCTGATTCAGCGGCTTTCATCATCTTTTGCAGGAAAGCTACTCTACTTGTGCATAATGGCCCCTAAGCCAGTTTAGAAGCCAGCATTCAGGGTACGGCCAGGTTTACCTCCAGCTGCCCTAAAAACTCACTGGAGCCATTGACGGCTGATTAGAGAAGACTTCACAGTGATTTTGCTAACCATTTGCATCAAACATTAATACAGATAAGTAAAAACGAAGGTCTTTTAAAAAAACCCTCATGTTGAAAATATGGTGCTATAAAATTTGGTAGGGGTGAACAAATAGAAACTTAATTGGGGCCCATAAAAAGTATTATTAAAACCTAAAGAATTTAATAGAAGATGATGTTTTTTGTAAAGGTGTTTGAACCATCCTCTAGAATTCTTTAAGAGTGTAAGAACAAAGGGTTGGAAGGGATCTCCTAGGACATCAAATCCAGTCCCCTGTTATCACAGGCAACCCCATTTTATAATCCTGTCTGTACATGTATCAAAATCCACCTTAAAACCAGTTAGGTTTTTTTGCCTACACTACTCCTAGTAGAAGGCTGTTCAAGAACCTCAGTTCTCTGATGATTAGAAACCTTCTTCTAATTTCCAGCATAAATTTACTCAAGGCCAATTTATAACCATTTGTTCTTGTGCCAACATTGTGCATTAGCTTAAATAGCTGTTCTCCCTCCCTGGTGTTTGCTCCCTCGATATATTTATAGCAAACAATCACATCTCTTCTCAGCCTTTGTTTTGCTTGGCTAAACAAGACAAACTCTTTTAGCCTCCTGTCATAAGATAGGTTATCCATTCCTCTGAACATCTTACTAGCCCTTCTCTGCATCTGTTTCAGTTTGAATTCATCTTTTTAAACATGGATGACCAGAACTGTGTATAGTATTCCAGATAAGGTTTTACCATTGTCTTGTACAATGGTATTAACACTTCCCTATCATTACTGGAAATACCTTTCTTGATACATCTGAGGATGGCATTTGCCTTTTTCATGGTCTCATCACATTGGTGGCTCAAAGTCATCTTGTTATCAATTAATGCATCCAGGCCTTTTTCTTCCTTCCTTATTTCCAGCTGAGGAGCTCCCAGCTTATAGCAGAAATTCAAAAGTGTGAGTTTGCATTTTGTACTTCAGCGGTGATATAATGCTCTGTTAATTCTACAGGATGCTTATAAAAACTACAGTGTAAATGTAAGTGATGACTGGGAATTGTTTAAGAATGCTTTATTAGATGTAACCTCCATTTCCCCTATGTCCCCCGTAATTCTGCCATCACAAAAGGGTTCTTTGGGTAAAAAGCCATCCAGGTCAACAGGGGAGGTGAAATCAGTAATATCAATAATGAAATCACAAATGGAAAAAAATGGGGATGCTGATACCAACAAGAACAAATCAGAAGTTAGCAAATGCAGACAATTGATAAGGGAGTCCATAGGTACTGATTAACAATCTAACATCAGTGGGGTTAACAATAGGAGGGAATATTTAAAATATATTAGGAATAAAAGAAATCCTGACAATGGTACAAGTCAGGTTAAGTTGTCAATCATGACTCATAATGTAGAAAAGGCAGAAGTATTCAATATATATTTCTGTTCTGCATTGGGATGGTGTAGTAGTATCTTACAGTGAAAATGAAATACTTTCTATTCCATCAGTAACTAAGGAGTATGTTAAAGAACATCTGTTGAAATTAAACTTCTTAAATTAGCAGGACTGTATAACAGCTGAGAGTATCAAAAGAATTGTTGAAGGAGCTCTCTGAATCACTATAGTTGATTTTTAACAAATCTTGGAATACTAGAGAAATTCCAGAGGGCTGGAATAAAGCTAAAGTCATGCCAATATTTAAAAAGGGTGAATTGGGACGACACGGGAAACGAAAAGCTAATTAGCATGACATCAATAATAGGCAAAATTAGGGAAAGGCTGGCAAGGGATGCATTTAATAAAGGTTTACAGATGATAGAAATTTGTGGAGTGGGAAATAATGATGGGGATAAGTCAGATATAGAGGCCAATCTAGATCACTTGGTAAGGTGAGCTTATTTGAACAGGTTTTTAATACAGACCAATGCTAAGACAAGCTGATGCGCTATATCTTGGGATGCATTGTCACTGAAGAGAGCTTGGAAGTTATGGTAGATAACTAATTGAATATGAACTCCCAATATGATCCATAGCAAAGAGGATGAACATGATCCTTGAATTTATAAGCAAGGCAGGGCTGTTCTTACGTGGGTGCAGGGCCCGGGGCAGAAGTGAAAAATCCATCACTTCCAGGACCGACCACGCTGGCCAATCACACCAGCCCATGGGGCCCCTCAAAGCACGGGTCACGCTGATTCACTATATCCAAGGGATGGCTCTGAGCAGGGGAATGTCAAATAGGAGTAGGGAAGTTGTATAACCTCTGTATACTGCATGAAATACTGTGCCCGGTGCTGCTGTCCGTACTTCAGTGAGGTTGCTGAAAAATTAGAAAGTGTTCAGAAGAGCTACAAGAATGACTCAGCATCAGGAAAACATGCCTTATAGTGAGAAGCTTAATCTATTTAGTTTATCCAAGAGAAAGTAAAGTGTTAACTTGATCACAGTCTACGAATACCTACATAGGGAAAACGTTTCTGATAGTACATGGATCTTTAATCTAACAGTCAAAGGCATAACAAGATCCAATGGTTTAACAAATTCAGACTAGAAACAAGGTGCATTTTTTAATTATGACAGTAATTAACCATTGGAACAGCTTACCTATGGATATGATAGATTGTCTATCATTTGAAGTCTTCAAACCAAGACTGGTTGTCTTTCTAAAAGAAGTGCTACATCTCAAACAGAAGTCATGGACTTCATGCAGAGATTTTTGGATGAGATTCTATGGGCTGTGAGATGGTCAGACTAGATTATCATAATTGCCCTTCTAGCCTTTATATCTGTAAATCTATAGAAAGTTCTTTCACAGTAAACTTTGTTGCAAGAGAATAAGTACTGGTAGTCTGCCCACTTTTCCAAGCAGCACCATTAGCAGTGTGGGTAAGGTGGTGCTTTTAAGAGGGAACCTCTTCCTCAACCAGGATTTTTATGCCGGTTTATTAGTATTATTATATGTTATGGGACAGCTATATCTTTGTATCACTGATTGCATTTTAAGTACTTGCCAGAAGCGTCCCTTGTTATTATTCAGGTACATACTTCTTTTTATGTTATTTTTACAAATCTAAAATATGTTTATTATTAAGTTTATCATTTATTATTAAACTACATTGGGATGGTCAAAAGAATCTATAACAAAATATTAGCTTGACTTTATACACAAGAAGCTGAACAGCATTTTTCAAATAAAGATGATTTATATGAAATAGTAGTGGTGGGCATTTATTTATCCAACTACTGATTCATATTTACACATGCTTTCCAGACCTCTGTCTGAATGACATAACTCTTAGCAGTACTATCTTCCATATGAGAAACATAGTGTTATCCTTTTCACTGTTGGACAACAGAGCATCGAGCATGTGTGTAGGGTCTGTCCGTAAGCTTGGGGACAAAACAGTCAGCCACGGCCAACTCTGTTTCAGCCTTTTGCACAGACTCTTTCATTCCTCTCTTATACAAATGCAATATATATGGAAAAGTAAAAAAAAGTGATAGTATTGACCTGGTCTGATTTTCCAGGGTCCCCTGTATTCCAGTAGCTAAAGGATCATGACCCTCCCTTAGCCTCAGGGGACCACAAGACTGTGGCTGCAACTACCACGTGCCCCCCCACCCCCGCTGTTCAGGGATGTGTTTGTCTTTCTCCTTCGCCCCCTTTACAGAGCTGAGTCCTATCTTATATCTTCCATCTGGGACTGAGTGCTAATCATTAGTTGCTGCTTAGCTGGATCCTCTTATTCCCAACACCAGGACGCTGGGCTTCTCCTCCAGTGAAGGCTTGCTGCTCCTCAGTCCTGCAGGTCCTTGAAGGGACAGGCCATCTTGCAACAGTGTGGATAGCGATTTACAGCATTCTGGGGTTCTGCTGCGGTACTGAATTGGAGGGTTTTAGTGCTTTCAGTGAAAAGCATTCAATTACGCATATTACATGCAGGTGATACACAGAGTGTCAAGAATTTTCAATTAGAAAAATAATATGGCTACTCTCTGATTGTCTGCTACCTACAGCTCATCAATGGAGGTGTTGATTTTGTTCTAGTCAACAAGGTCTATTTCCTGTTAGCCATCCAAAGGTTAACACCCAGCTAGTTTTCCATTGGCTATTTGCCATTTGAGTGGCAGATTATTTGTTGGCTGATGGTTATATATGCTCCAATTAGAAACGAGCCTTCTGATGGGCACGCTTTACTGCTTTTAAATACCAACCAGCATGCAAGCAATAACCCCTGGGAAGGCCAAACCTGACATGGCTTTTCAACTGTCAAGGAGAAACCAGATGACTGGAGGCAATTTGCATAGTTTGTAGAAAAAAACACATTTAAAGCAAAACATTTTATTCTTAAGTGTGTGCAGACATGTAAATTCATGTGTGTGAATGGTGCTGAATTTTGCAACTGTCCTTAAGTAACGGTGAATAATGTACATTCTGCTACCTGCATACTTCCTAGAGATTCTATTGTCCAAGCAGTAAAAGGACTAAAGAAAACATCAAGTATTAAAAGAAAGTGAATTTGCCTGATGGAATTATTTTTTCCCCAGTAAGCAATTAGCAAATACGTTTCTTTGCCTTGAAGTGATCAAGGGTTTGTGGACAGCCAATATGGGCTCTTTAATAGGCACCTAGATGGGTGAGTCTTTTGAATGGACTGTACTCACTAAAAGATGACCAGCCAACATTGCTATTCTTGTTAATTGATTTGCTGCCAGTCTGCAAGAGCATTTTGGTTAGTGAAGCCAGGTGCTCCATTCAGCAAACAGGAAATGATGCAAACTTATCAGATAAATAATCTTTGCTTTTAAATTTGTGGATGAAAGTGCAAAGTAACAACAATAAATCATTATTAATAAGCAATTCATAATAATAATGCTCATTTTATAAACCCAAGTTCTTACATCGTCTTTTGTTGATAGCTAAGCTTGATTATCTGAAAGAATGTAAGTGCTTGATTTACTCACAAAAATCTGTCACAATTGTCTGATTGTGACAATACCAACATGATGTGGAGTGTGCACATTTTCTACATTGCCTGTCACCGATTCATAACAGGCTCCACACTGGTGGGAGGAGTATATAAAGAAAGGACACAGAATCACTGTTCCTGTGTAAAAGTAAACACATTCCCCACACTGAATATAATTTTTTCCAAGCTACCTAGTATATATACAAACTGCTCATTCATAAAGGATTTCTGACAAATAGTTATGACATATTCAGTACAACAACGATGTACAGCATAGGTGCCAACTCTGTGGGTCCTCCAGTGCTGCAGCACCCATGAAAAAAATGCTGTAGGTGCTTTGCACTCACAGGCAGCCAGCTTTCCCTCTCCTCCCAGCACCTTCCCCTCACTTGCAGCCCTGCTGATCAATTTCTCCCCCTACCTCCCAGCATCCTCCTGCCTGCCACAGATCAGCTGTTCCACGGTGTGCAGGAGGCATTGGGAGGGAGGGGGAGGAAAGGGTGCACTCAAGGGAGTGGGTGGAAAGAGGAAGAGGAGAGGCAGGGCAGGGGTGGGAAGAGGTGGGGTGGGGTGTGGCTTTGGTGAAAGGGGTGGAGTGGGCGTGGGGCCTGGGGAAGAAGGGGATTTGAGCACCCCTGAGTAGAGAGGAAATCGTGACTATGATGTACACTCTTGATCTATGCATCAGATGCTACATACACAAGCTCAAAGCCATTTTAAAGCAATGTTCAAAAATACAAAATGATGCACCACATTTGTACATATATTCGATTCATAAAGTCAAGACCAGAAGGGACCGTTGTGATCATCTAGACTGATCTCCTGCACAACACAGGCTATAGAACTTCCCTGAAGTAATTCCTGTTTGAACAAGAGCATATATTTAAGAAAAACATCCAATCTTGATTTTAAAATGGCCAATGATGCAGAATCTACCACAACCCTTGGTAAATTGTTCCAATGGCTAATTACCTTTTCTGATAAGAATGTATGCATTATTTCCAGTCAGAATTTGTTTAGTTTCAACTTCCAGCTGTATGACCTTGTTATGGCTTTGTCTTTAGTCAGAGCAGCTCATTTTCAAATATTTCTTCCCTATGTAGGTACTTATAGACTGTGAACATAAAGTAGAATATAATAATACCTTGCTCTTATATAGCACTTTTCATTAGTAGATCTCAGTGCTTTGGAAAAAGGTCAGTATCATTTTCCCGTTGTTATAAGAGGTGAAACTTCCTCTGGTGTATGGCTTATGATGACACAAACAATTCATTAGAAGTGATGTAGCCACTCTATCATGGTAGCGTCATCCGGACAGAGCAAGCACCTGCATCCACCATCAAGATGGCAGTGAGGGCTGTCCATAAGCAGATGGCACACTGTTCTTGAGCTTCACAGGCACAGAATGGAGAGCTCAAGAAACCCCAACAGTAAAGACGTGAATTAAACCACACATGACCATAACGTATCCTGTTGTAATGAAGAAGGATCTTTCAGTTCAGATGGTTGTCTGAGGGGCTTGTGAAAGCTGATCTGGTGAGACAAGGGGATGCAGATCTGAGTTGGCTATCTGCCAAGAAATGTGCCATTGATCCAAAACATAGTCCCACATTACCTGTTGCTGCCATTCTCTAGAAAGGTCATGTATAATGTATTCTTCTTTAGTCAGCATTTTTGATGTAGCTTTGCGATGAAATTATGAAGTAAGGTCTCTGCATAACTGGCTGCAGCTGCAATGTGACTAGGACCCTGCCTTCACAACTAATATCCGAGGGAGCGATAGCCGCCAAGGCTGGAAGGTTGAAGACAGCAGTTTTGCAGGTCAGACCAGTGAGGACATGAAAGGCACAAATGATTGCTGAGTCCAACTTGCCACTAGAGCCCCATGCTGTCACATAGTATTTGGCAGGTACAAAAATTAGAACATTGGTAGATGTCCATAACATTGCAGCACTAGCACCCCATGAGTTGTTGTCAAGTCAAGAGGTGAAACTGAGGTACAGAGAGGCAAAGAGACATTCCCAAGGTTGTCCAACAGGCCAGTGGCAGAGTAGGAAATATAATTCAGTTCTTATTCCCTATCCACTAGGCCAAAATGCCTCTCAAAATATACTGTCTACCTATTTTACATGTTTCCCAGACTTCATTTGGAAATATAGCTTATAAAAAATAGGCTGTTATAATTTCCTGGTTAGGTTTATGTGAACCATTTCCCTCTGCTGGATATAGTCAGAACTGCACAACTGTGTGTCATTGTCATTAAACTGTCATTACTTTTACCAGAGTGAAATGGTAATGTCCCAGCAAAGCTTGCTGAGATGATCGGCAATATTTTGTCAGGTTACTAAGTGGTTGGCAAACCTCAGAGGATCTGTAGGGTGAGATACTGGTGCTCCAGTAACTGGCACTTTTTTCCCTGTAGTGAACCAATACTCCCAGCATAATGCTAAGGTGGGCATGCTGTTGTTTGAGGTGATCTTGACCATCTGGGTCATTAAAGAGACAGTGGCACTTCTGAGACGTGTAGGGGGATTAACACCAGTGTTTTTACCAAATGCTAATGCCAGTAGGTATATTCATAGAATCATAGAACATCAGGGTTGGAAGGGACTTCAGGAGGTCATCTAGCCCAACCCCCTGCTCAAAGCAGGACCAACTCCAACTAAATCATACTAGCCAGGGCTTTCTCAAGCCTGACCATAAAAGCCTCTAAGGAAGGAGATTCCACCACATTCCTAGGTAACCCATTCCAGTGCTTCACCACTCTCCTAGTGAAAAAGCTTTTCCTAATATCCAACGTAAATCTCCCCCACTGCAACTTGAGACCATTACTCCTTGTTCTGTCATCTGCTACCACTGAGAACAGTCTACATCCATCCTCTTTGGAACCCCCTTTCAGATAGTTGAAAGTAGCTATCAAATCCCTCCTCATTCTTCTCGTCCACAGATTAAACAATCCCAGTTCCCTCAGCCTCTCCTCATAAGTCATATGCTCCAGCCCCCTAATCATTTTTGTTGCCCTCCGCCAGACTCTTTCCAATTTTTCCACATCCTTCTTGTAATGTGGGGCCCAAAACTAGACACAGTACTCCAGATGCRGCCTCACCAATGTTGAATAGAGGGGAATGATCACATCCCTTGATCTGCTGACAATGCCCCTACTTATACAACCCAAAATGCCATTAGCCTTCTTGGCAACAAGGGCACACTGTTGACTCATATCCAGCTTCTCATCCACTGTAACCCCTAGGTCCTTTTCTGTAGAACTGCTGCCTAGCCATTCGGTCTCTAGTCTGTAGCAGTGCATGGGATTCTTCCTTCGTAAGTGAAGGACTCTGCACTTGTCCTTGTTGAATCTCATCAGGTTTCTTTTGGCCCAATCTTCTAATTTGTCTAGGTCCCTCTGTATCCTATCCCTACCCTCCAGTGTATCTACCACTTCTCCCAGTTTAGTGTCATCTGTAAACTTGTCGACAGTGCAGTTCACACCATCCTCCAGATCATTAATGAAGATATCGAACAAAACCGGCCCCAGGACCAATCCTTGGGGCACTCCGCTTGAAACCGGCTGCCAACTAGACATGGAGCCATTGATCACTACCCGTTAAGTACCTAAATTACACAGTCTGTTTAAATTACATACAAAAACAATTTTTGTCCTAAATTATTGTTTGGTTCTGCTGTGCATTAACTGGGCCACATACTGCTCCACTGGAGCCAGTATAAGCTGTGCCAATAATTTCAGGAGCAAGACTGCTGTTTTACCATAGAAGTGGCTGCATTTCCCTCTGTAAAGTACTATATATGTCAATTTGTACATTTATAAAAGCCTATAGGCTCCTTTCCAATGAGAGGTACCACAAAATAGCATTTATTTATAATATCTTATAACATAAAAGTGAAATAGCATTATTACATTGGTTGCACAACAATTGCATTAATATTAATTATATTTTATTAATATAATAAAACTGAAAAAAGAGCAATCTTTATGCAGATTATTTGGAAAAAAGTTGCAGACAACACAATCTATTAGACCGTTCTCCCACGTGAAGTCATGGAAGCTTTTCCCTTGATAAAATTAGAACTGTGCACTGGGAAGGCACTACATGCAATAATCCTGCATTGGTGGGGAAAAAGATAAGGGGTCTGATTCTACTGTCACTGAAATGAGTAGGATCAGGCCCTACATGAGTGATAGACCTTTTCCATGTCTAATTTCTGTGAGTTATAAATCTGCCCTTGTATGTCTACTTACAGCCAGCATTGTCAGAATGTCTGGGCACTGCATAGTTTTGTAAATGTATTTAAACACAGCGCCCCAGTGAGGTAGGGATGAGATATTTCTCCACTTTACAGATGGTGAACTAAAGCATGGAAAGACTAGAAGACTGTCCCAAGGAAAGTCCCATAGGAAATCTAGAACAAAGCAGGGAATTGAGTCCCAGGCTAGCACCTGAACCTTTCTTCCTTTCTGAATATGTACTTATAACACCCATTGACTTCAGCCAGAGCATGATAGGCACATTGGAGGGCAGGATTTGGCTTTATTAAGATTCTGCAGCCTTGTAATGGTAAGATGGGCAGCTCCTCTAACCACCCACTTCGTAAAACACATATGTGTAGCACAGTGGCGATCAGCACCTCAGTTCTGCTCCCTGTTCTTTAGCAGGTATAGATGTGGTAGCTTTTCTTCTCTTTATTATATGTAAATAATTTGCCTCCTTTCCTCGTTCTCATTCCCATCTCTCCTGTTTGTCAACTTGTTGTGGAACAGAAGTTGTTACATTTGTATCAGCTACTGCTGGATGTTACTCCTCAGGTATATTAACAAAAAAGTCAAGCGTAAAGGATTGCTCGTTTGAAAATGTGCCTGTTGGAAATGTAAGATTCATGGTAATATGAATGAAAATGCAATAAAGACACACGAGTTGCCAGCTCCCCGAGTCATCTGTCAAAAGGACAAGTTTATCTAGCCGTGCCAGAAATAAAAAAAAAAGAAAAAATGTTATGAAAATGTGCGTTTTAGTCATATCCGTTTGACAAAAAGGTCACAGGAAAGAAGTGAGGAAGGTTGGAAATGAATGTTCCTGCCCACACCCGCAGCCTGAATGCAGTGATTTAAATTAAATATAATTGCACTTTTTCTTTTTAGACCATTAGGTATGATTGAGGAAGACAAATGTTTTTAAATGAGGATTGCATAGACCTATGGCTGATGAGGCAGTTATAGCATGTCATTGAATTACCATGCAACAAGAAAGTAAGTAGCGCTAAGCAATTCTGAAGGTTAAATTCAGCTCTCAGATGCACACAGGCAATCCTAATTAAGCAAGCATCCCTTTTGTAGGAAGGCAGTGTGGTCTTGAGGAGAGGTCATTGGCCAGGGACTCTAGAAATTTGGGTTCTATTTTTAATTCTACTATTAGCCTGGTATGTTATCTTGGGCAAGGTACTTAATGAAGTGGGTATTCACCCATGAAAGCTTATGCTCCAGTACATCTGTTAGTCTATAAGGTGCCACAGGACTCTTTATTGCTTAATTCTCTCTGTTTTCTCTCCCATTTTTTGTCTATTTAGACCATGAGCTTTTCAAAGCAGGGAAGGAATCTTACTCTATGGTTGTGCAGCATCTAACACAATCAGGCTGTGATCTCAGTTGAGTCCTTTAGGCACTACTAATGCAAATAATAATTATTCCAGAATCTGAACTGAGGCTTTCAAATGACAATAGTGAGAGAGATAGAGGATAGAAGGAAAATAGCAGCGGATGGAAAGGAAGGAAAGGAACACACTAGTAAAGGGAAAACAGCAGGATCTCATGTTTCTCCAGCTGGTATATCTGATGGGGTGGTGGTAGTCAGGCGTTCCCACTATGTGCTGAGGTCAAGGTATAACAACGTGATCACTCTTGAGGGTCATGAATGAAGGACAGAGTCCCTGGAGTGAAATCGAGTCCCAACGACCCTTACCCACTCCTCCAGGAATCCCTCAATCAGACACCTTCCCACCACCCACAATGTCTCTCTCATTAAGGATCTCGAAAGAGGGGTGACCACCCATCTCAAATTGGGAAGGACTGTCCCGAAATGCAGAGTTTAAGTCCTGAGCTCAGGTTCCCTGTGGCGCATTTGTCCCACATTCCCTGAGATGCTGCTCTGTGCCTGCCTGAGGCTCAGGGGTGGTGCTAGCCTCTTCCTGGTGGGGGATGAGGGCTAATGTGGGCCTTAGCTCCCAAACCCACCATGAGGCACCACCCACAGCTCCTCCTTTCCTTCCTGAGGCCCCACCCCCTGGCCAGTCCAGAAGCGGGAGCCAGGCAAGTAGTAAGAACCACCCAAGGATCCCAGGCCACTGTGGAGAACCTTGGACTTTCCACCTGCCCTGGGCAGGACACACTGGGGAGTGGGAACATGGGCCAAAGGCTGCTATTGGGCACCCCGGTTCCCCTACCCAAGCCAGGTAGAGGGTCCAGGGCTCCCCACAGCAGCCTAGGCTCCCTGGCTGGCTCTTTCCACAGCTCAGCTCTGGCTTCTGGCCTGGCCAGGGGGCAGGGCCTCAGGGGAAGAGGAGGAGGAGGGTGTAGGGCCACGGAGGGGGCATGGCGCTGGTATTTGTTCTGCTTTTGCCTTTTGAGTAGATGGTCATCCTAGTGATGGGTGGAATAGCCGATCCTCTCATTATTTTTTCACCTTTTATGCCTAATTTCCTGCACGCCAATTTAGTTCCATTGATTTCCTGTCTCACACTCTTTGTTTATCAAGCATGATTTTTATACAGTCCCTGAGTTATATGAATAGACCTTTTTTGTTTGGACTAATTCAGTCTCCCTTTCATACCTTTTCCCATCAGCATTTATTGTTATAGGTGATTGGAACATTGTATAAACTTCCCCACAGTTAGGATTACAGTTGTGGTAGGTCTGCTAGGATCCAATGATTACAACAGTTCAAATTTTGGCAAGACCGTGGGTAAGTTTCTTTACGTCTCTGAGCCTTTGTTTTCCCTCCCACCGTAGTCTGTCTTGTATATTTACACTGTAAGCTCTTAGAAATAGGAACTATCGCTTCCTATGTATATGTACACTGGGTAACATAATGAAGTTCTGACCTCGGTCGGTGCCTCTAGGTACTACTGTAATAAAAATTGAAATAATAAATAATAAGAAAACTCTAGTGCTGATCCAAGCAGGGTTTCATTATATAAGATACCATTCAACATTAGTCAAGGGTGACAGAATTTGGTCTCATAAGATCAATGGCAGCTCACTCCAGCATGTTTAAAAGCAATCTATAATAATTCCTGAGAAAAAGATACATTTGTTTGGTTCTAGACAGCAAGCCCTAAAGCACAATAATCCCAGGGAGAATGAGAAGATCAAATATATAAGAACACAAGAACTAAAATGTCAATGGATCCATTATTTCTCTTATTGGGACATCTGGTGAAGGACATCTATAACCTATATAAAATGTAGATTTGATCTTCTGTCCTTTGGTGGGGGGTAGATGTTCTTTGCTGAGTTTTGGCTGCTGTTACTTCCTGGCCCATAGAATGTGGGCAATTGTGGTGATGGAGAAGTTTCAGGAAAAACAAAAAAAAAACAAAAAAAAAATCCACCAACAATGCAGAAACCTCACACTTCTATAGAGCCTGTCTGCTGCTTTTGGAATCTGATCAAAAGCATATAGTCTCTGGGGGTAACTTCCAGATCATACAAGCATAAATCTTTTATGACCTTTACTACACTGGAATATGACTTGGAAAATACCCCCTGGTTATATAATTCTTGTGATGCCCTTTGGAAAATAAATTCTAGTTAGGTATTTTATGTTGCAGTATAGAACTTTGTTCTTAACAGATGACTTATTTGTTACATTGAAGCTCCTCTCTGTACTCTTTCCTTTACCTCACTTGTTTCATGTATAGGGGAAAATTATGAAAATAAAACAATTTTAAAAATGACATTCCTAAATGTATGTTTACCCCACAAGAAGATAAAATATAGATATAACTTTTCCATACTTGTGTTTTGTCTCGCCAATCAGGAATGACCTTTTTCCTCCCACTCCCCACCCCACCTTCAATCTCTATTGGATTTTGAAATTACATTGTCAATTTAATTTACTTTAAAAATCTAAAGAAACCATATTCTGGTCCAGATCCTTGATCATAGGTCCAGATTCAGGGTTATGCTGCAGCAACCCTATTTTGCTCCATCAATGCAAATCTAGCCTTGAATCCAGCTACTTGAGAAACTGTGTTATGTAGCAACTTTAAAACAGCTATATACCAATCCTAGGAAAAATAATCCTGATTCAGGATTTTATTAATAAAGAATTGAAGGATAGGCATACAGTGAATGCCAGTCACCAGGGTTTTATGAAAAATAGATCTTCTCAAGTAAACCTGATTTCTTCTGTGTAGAGGTGACAAATTGAGTTGATAAAGGTAAGTATAAATGTAACATACTTAGACTTCTGTAAGGTATTTAACTTAGTACTGCGTGACATTCTGATTAGCAATATTAGCACTTTTATCAATATCAATTCTACATTTGCCATCAACAAATAGGATATGGCCCTTTTGCTCAGTTTCGTTGTCATATTAATCTCAGCTGCAGAGGAACTCATGGCTATTTTAGCTAGAAGGACGATTGACCCGATTGTTGCAGGTGGTTGGCTTCAGTATAAACACCATCACGATGCAACCCTGGAGGACAGCACGCATGGGTTTGGTTATTTATCTGGGTAAAATGAAGTCCCTGGCCATTACCATGAAGCTTTTATTTATTTGATATACAGATATATATGGAAAAGGATACAATCCCCCTTTTTTTTTGTTCCTCCATGCTGTGCCAATGCCTTTGACTATTACTGGTTTTATGATTATTATATATTTGTTTCAGGGTAGCACTTAGAAGTCCCAGTAGAGATTGTGTCCACTGGACATATAGATAGTAAAAAACAGAGCTTACATCTAAATACAGACAAAGGAAGCATTTACAGATGGAGAACTGAGGCACAGAGACTTAAGTGACTTGTTAGGTATCCATGGTAGAACCAGGAATTGAACTCAGATCTTCTAAGCCCAGATGCACAATTGTAACCTTGTAACCATACAGCTATCCATCTCTGCAGCTGGATTACCATTGTCCCTGTCTTTGCCTCCAAAACCCCTCCTCACTGTCTTGTTGCCTTCTTTTCACACGAAAGGTGACACTAAAGTGCAAACATTTGGGGCGAGGGTTTGAGCTTGTGCTGTAGAGTGCCTTGCACATTTTTGGGTACTGTAAAAGTAAGTTACTATTATTAATCATTGTTATCTTTTTCTCACCTCTGGTGGACACATAATTGAATGTAACCCACATGATTTATACTGTAGTATTTCACTTTGTTGGGCAAGGAAGAGAAAAGGTGAAAATGGGACACAATCATATTCTATGGCCACGTCTAGACTAAGCGCTGTATTGGCGCGTTAAAATCGATTGCTCGGGGATCGATATATCACGTCTCATCTAGACGCGATATATCGATCCCCGAGCACGCTTATATCGATTCCGGAACTCCACCAAAACCAACGGAGTTCCAGATTCAACATGGTGAGCCGCGGACATTGATCCCGCGCGGTGAAGACGGGTGAGTAAATCGATTTTAGATAATCGATTTCAGCTACGCTATTCTCGTAGCTGAAATTGCGTATCTAAAATCGATTTTCGCGCGTAGTGTAGACCTGGCCTATGATTCAATTAAAGAGATTGTACATTTGGAGGGCAGGGCAGGGTAACTCAGCCAAGGGCCCAGAAATAGCATGCTCAGTACAAGCAGCAAATCTGGGGGGCACACAACCCCCCAGAGTCCCCCGTGTTGCCTTTGCGAGAGGCTACAGAGCCTGTGGAACTTACATTTAGCTATCAGCTCCAAAGAGGGATTCTGTCTCTGTTAATGTCACTCAAGGATATGAATAATTCACCCTCCTGAGTGACATAAGTTACACCGACATATGCGCTGGTGTGGACAGTGCTATGTAGCTGGGACAGCTTCTCCCGCCAGCGTAACTACTGCTGCTAACAAGGGCTGGAGTAATTAAGTAGATGGGAGAGCTCTCATTAGAGAGACGGGAGGCTACATTAGAGAATTTACAGTGCTGCAGCTGCATTGGTGCATCTGCACTGCTGGAAACTCTCTAGTGTAGCCATGCCCTGAACTTATGGGGAGAAGATAGTGCCTTATAGAGATCCAGAAAATAGATATTTAATATGCTGATTCCAATCTCTGGATCACTTTGGATACTGGCTGCATATTTCTGTTTCACCAGCAACTGAGAGGGCCAGTCAAGGGCTGGAATGCTGTTAGCTTTGGAGCTCCCCAGCTGTTTGCTGACAGGGCTCTTAAGTGTTGGAAAGGACTCAGCTGCTGCCTTTCTTTTCAAACTCTGAAGAGTCCAGGTGACACACACACTGCATACTATGGTCATGTGATAAAGACTGAAGAATCATCTCGGAGAGAAGATGAGAGGGAAATGTGTTTTGATGTGTGTACTAGAGTAAAGAAAAGGTTATGATGAAACCTTACATTTGACAATTTGTAACAAAATGGGAGAAGTATATGGAACACCAGCAGATTTGCTAATCACTCTGTTTAAAAGCTATTCATAGTATTCCAAACACTATTTGCAATATTTTATACTATTTTCAATGTGTCTCTGTGCATTACATATTTATTTTGCTAAGAAAGTGTATAGGGTTCTTTCTCTGAAATTGACTAGAATCTATTAATAACCAGTTATCAGGATTTTACATACAATAGGTCTGAGGTTTAACTCTGTGTAATGCTCTCTGAAAGGTCCTGTAGAGGTAGAATCCTGGCCTGTGCTTTGGCAGAGAGTGAAGCTGAGGTGCAACAAGCAAGGGAGTGTAATAGTTATTGCCCAAGCATCCACTTACCCCATGAAAATAGCAAAGCCTGAGATGTATTCCATGAAGATGTGTATGCGGGTAGTTTAAAAAATGCAGGGTGAACTTGGCAGAAGATTTGAAGACTCTAAGACAAAGGAGCCCCTACTGATGTTTGTTTCAGTTGATTTCATGCCAGTTGACATCAGTGAGCTGCCTGCCAAAGGGAATGAACTGTTACATCTGGACAGCAACACACTAACAAATAAGACTGCCTCAGTGCAGATGGATGTCCACTTGCAAAGCCAGCTCCAAGAGTAGTGAATTTTTGAAGAATTTTGCCCAAATGTTAATACCTAATGCTGCTGGCATTTTTTGTTATGGTTGTTTCTGTTAGCAACACTTGGAATCCCCATTAAGATCAGTCCCAATTGTGTTAACTACTGTAGAGACACATAGCACAGACAGTCCTTGAGAAAAGGGTGGGAGAATGGAAGTGTTGTGATTTTCATTTTATAGATGAGGAATCGAAGCTTAGAGAGTTTAAGGCTCTATTTCTTCTCATCTTTCCTCTACGGGGAAAGGAGGCGAGGGTGGTCCCAGAGCCGGGCCCTGGTTCCAGCCTGAGCATGAACATCTATGCCACAATTAAACAACTCTATAGGCCAGCCAGATGATGCAACCCAGCCGAGGGTGTTTAACTGCAGTATAGACGTACCCTTAGTTTCAACAAGGGGAGCAGAGGAAGAACAAGCTGGTCTCTGCTCCAGTCCTACTGCTGCTGTGGCCTCTATATCCAGGTAATTACCAGGTAATTTGGATGTATGATTTGCCACCTATGCTCCATTTATGAAATATTTGCTTTAACTATTGCCTTTTTGTTATTTATGTGAGGTGTGATTGCCTGCTTAAGTCACACTGTTTTGTGTTACTCCCTGAATAGATGATCAAAACTTTTAATAATGATATCAAAACAATTAATAAATAATAAAACATTAATAAGCAAAAACAATAATAAATAAATAATGCATACCATGGTTTCTGGTACACATTTTCAGATGAACAATGACGTGCTAAAATTCATGAAAATTTGGGGCTTCACAAATGTTTTTACAGCTACGTAGTGATCATCCAAATACTCTCAGAAAACAAATGACTCCACGGATCACATCAATACAAACTTGATACTTTCATTCACAAAAGTAACAAGGAATCCATGTGACACCTTAGACAAATGTATTTGGGCATAAACTTTCGTGGGCTAGAACCCACTTCAACAGATGCATGGAGTGAAAAATACAGTAGCAGGTATAAATACACAGCACTTGAAAAGATGGGACTTGCCTTACCAAACTGGAGGTCAGTCTAAAGTGATAATTCAATTAACAGTAGGATGCCAAGAGAGGAAAAATCACTTTTGTAGTGTTAATGAGAGTGGCCCTTTTCAAACATTTGACAAGACAGTGTGAGTAACAGTAGCGGGAAATTAATATGGGGTAAATTAGGTTTTGTAATGACCTAACCATTCCCAGTCTTTATTCAGACCTAATTTGACGGTGTCCAGTTTGCAAATTAATTCCAGTTTTGCAATTTCATTTTGGAGTCTGTTTTTGAAGTTTTTTCATTGAAGAATTGCCACTTTTAGATCTGATATTGAGTGACCAGGGAGATTGAAATGTTCTCCTACTGTTTTTTGAATGTTATAATTCCTGATATCAGATTATTCTTTTGCGTAGAGACAAAAGTATTCACAAACCAGCCATTTTAATTTTCGGTCTAGGCCCTCCTAGTAGATGTGTAATTTTTCTCTAGAGTTCTGTTACGAAACCGGTGTCAACTCTTTGGTATTTTGCATAATAATTATAGGGAAGTATTGGAACTATTGCAAACCCAGAGGTAAAATTAGCTGAGCTGAACTGGGAAATGTTTAAGTATGATGCTGGGCCTATGCAAGTATTCAAATACAGATGAGTTCAGTGCCTAATTTTCAGCATGTTTAAAACAGCTCACCATTGAAAGGGCTCAAATGCTGTGCTCTGAGCCATAGTATTTGAATACTAATAAGTAACTAGCTATTAGCTGCCTTTTTTCCTGTGTGTTGATGTGCATTCAGTCTTCCTGTCAATGTGGCTCCAACGAAGGTCCTCAGGCATAGTGTTTGTTTCTCTTGATTTTCCCCTTAGTAAACACTGGCTATGTTTGTCTTTTGCAAACAAAGTGGTGGATATTTTAAAAAGGAAAAAAAAAGAGATACAGTGAGTGGGCATTCTCCATCTAATGTTAACAGCGCTGAGGGAACAAAAATATTGGCTATTGCAAGCTGATATTATACCTCTAAATAGCTTTCTGATTTTAACATGTGGGATATCATAATTTTATACTTAATTAGTGCAAACAATTGAAGGGAATTTCTCCATTCACGTTTTTTAAGGAAACTATGATTATTTCAAAGGCAGCTACTCATTAATGTTGACAGTTTAATCATAGTTGTTGACCCACTTGTTCGGTTTAGGAAATGACAGGAGGTTTAATTTATTGAGACTGCTTGCATAATTATTGAAACCTTCTGCTAACAATAGGTGATTGAACAAAAATAAACAGTGCAAAAATAAACAGAGTAATAACATTTAAATGATGTTATGAATCTCCATTGAAAAGACAGCATTCAAAATAGCATCTCTTTTCAAAACAATCTTCTTAAATATGTAGTTTTCTGAGGCATGTCGGTTTAAATACAAAAGATTTGATATCCATAATGGTTCTCTGTGGCAGTATGAAATGCCGTTCTATTTATAAAATAATGAGGAGTCTGGTGGCACCTTAAAGACTAATGGATTTATTTGGTTCTGAAGATCTGAAGAAATGGATTTTTACCAATGAAATCTTATGCCCAAATAAATCTGTTAGTCTTTAAGGTGCCACCGGACTCCTCATTGTTTTTGTGGATACAGACTAACACGGCTATCCCTCTGATACTTGACATTGTTCTATTTATATTATTGAATGATCTGTCCTTTCTTTCCCACATCACTTTGCTTATTCTATATTTTTATATTCAGGAAAATAGCTAAACACTTTCTTATGGGACACCAGTGAGACGTAAGCATGTGTCCAATTGCTTTCCTGGCTAAGGATGCTTTTCTGAACAGGGAGCCTTCTGACTTGTCAATAAAACATCTGTGCACAAAATGCAATAGATTGAACAAATGGCCGACAGAGAGACCACGGTCTTTCACGGTATGCCATTGTAGTTGTCATCATCACCATCATCATGATAAACTAGAGGTAGGAAGCGAAAAGAACCAGTCAATTGAAAAATGTCCCATTCAATTACATCACCTAATGACAGACAACTACAAAGTGACAACTTTTATGAGTTCTTCTTTACAAATGCTAGAAGCCTAAATACTAATATGGGTGAACTTGCGTGCCTGGTATTAAATGAGGATCTTGATATAATAGGGATCACAGTGGTGGAATGATGATAATCAATGAGATACAGTAAATACTGGTGTACAAAGTTAACAAGAATGACAGAATAGATTGAGCTGGTGGGGGAGTGGCACAATATGTGAAAGAAAGCATAGAGTCAAACATGGTAAAAATCTTACATGAATCAAGTTGTACCACAGAAGCTCTATGAATAGAAATTCAATGCTTAAATAATAAAGGTATAGCAGTAGAAATATACTACAGAACACCTGAACAGAATGGTGATTGTGAAATGCTCTGGGAGATTAAAGAGGCAATAAAAAAAGCCAACTCTGTAATAATGAGGCATTTCAGTTACTCTATACTTATTGGGTACATGTCACCTCAGAAGGACGGGATGCAGAGATAAAGTTTCTTGACACTATAAATGACTGCTTGTTGGAGCAGCTAGTCCTGGAACCCACAAGGGGAGAGTCAATTCTTGATTTAGTCCTGAAAGGAGTACAGGATGTGGTCCAAGAGATGAACATAGCTGAACTGCTATGTTATTGTCAACATAATATAATTAAATTAACATCCTTCAGAGGAGGGGGGAAATACTAAAGAAGATTAGCACAGTAGCATTTAATTTCAGAAAGGGGACCTACACAAAAATTAAGAAGCTAATTAAAAGGAGCAGTCACAAGAGTGAAATGCCTGTGAGCAACATGGAAAGTTTCTAAACACACCAAAATAGAGCATTAAATGAAACGTATACTCCAAAATAAAAAAATAAATAAAAAAATATAAAAAAAATAAAAAAAAACATGCACACACACACATACTAAGAGGACCAAAACTGTGCCACTATGGCTAAACAATAGAATTAAAGAAACAGTTAAAGGCAAAAAGGCATCCTTTAAAAGTATAATAGACAGACCAAAAAAGAATAAGAGCAACTAGCAAAAGAAACAAAAACAAAACAGCATTTTTTTCTTCACTACATCAGAAGCAGAAAGTCTGCCAAACAATCAGTGAGGCCACTTGATGAACGAGGTGCTAAAGGAGCACTCAAGGAAGACAAGGCCATTGCTGAGAAGCTAAAGACATTCTTCACATCAGTCTTCACTGCAGGGCATGTTAGGCAGATTCCCACTCCTGAGCTATTCATTTCAAACTGTCCCAGATTGAGATATGAATAGGGGAGGATGTGGAACAAATTGATAAATTAAAAAGTAATACATCGCCAACACCAGATGGTATTCACTGAAGAGTTCTGAAGAGGTCAAATATCAAATTGCAGAACTACTAACTGTGTTATGTAATCTATCACTTAAATTAGCTTCTGTACTAGATGATTAGAGGATAAGTAATGTGATGCCAACTTTAAAAAAAAAAGGCTCCAGAGGCTACCCTGGCAATTACAGGATGGTAAGCCTAACTTCAGTAGCAGTCAAATTGGTTGAAACTATAGTGAAGAACAGAATTATCAGACACATAGATGAACACTATTTGTTGGGGGAAGAGTCAGCACAGTTTTTGTAAAGGGAAATCACGCCTGACAAGTCTATTTGAATTCTTTGAACGTGTCAATATATATGTGGGGAAAGGGTGATCCAGTGGATGTAGAATAGTTGAACTTTCAGAAAGCCTTTAATAAGGTTGCTCACTAAAGGCTCTTAAGCAAAGTAAGCAGTCATGGGATAAGAGGGAAGGTCCTCTCATGTAACAATAACTGGTTAAAAGATAGGAAACAAAGGGTAAGAATAAATGGTCAGTTTGCTGAATGAAGAGAGATAAATGATAAATGATCTGGAAAAAGGAGTACACAGTGAGATGGCAACATTTACAGATGATACAAAACTACTAAGGATAATAAAATCTAAAGAAGACTGAAGAGTTACAAAGAGATCTCACAAAACTGGGTGACTGGACAACAAAATAGCAGATGAAGTTAAATGTTGCCAAGTGAAAAGTAATGCACATTTAAAAACATAATCCCAACTATACATAAAAAATGATGGGGTCTAAATTAGCTGTTATCACTCAAGAAAGAGATCTTGGAGTCATTGTGGATAGTTCTCTGAAAACATCTGCTCACTGTAAGGCAGTAGTCAAAAGCTAACAGAATGTTAGGAACCTTTAGGAAAGCGATAGATAATAACACAGAAAATATCATAATGCCACTATATAAATCCATAGTATGCCCACATCTTGAAAAATGTCTGGAGTTCTGGTTTCCCCATCTCAAAAAAGATATATTAGAAGTGTTAAAGGTACAGAGATAGGCAACAGAAAACATTAAGGGCCAGGAGCAGATTCCATATGAGGAGACTAAAAAGACTGGGACTTTTCAGCTCAGAAAAGAGACAACAAAGAAGGGATATGATGGAGATCTATAAAATCATGACTGGTGTGGAGAAAGTTCATTATGAAAGTGTTATTTACCTCCTTCACATAACAGAAGAATCAGGGGTCACCCAATGAAATTAATAGGCACCAGGTTTAAAACAAAGAGAAGAAAGTACTGCTTCACACAATGCACAGTCAAGGGGATGTTGTGAAGGCCAAAACTATAACAGGGTTCAAAAAAGAATGAGATAAGTTCATGGAGGATTCAATGGCTATTAGCCAAGATGGTCAAGGATACAACATCATGATCTGGGAGTCCCTAGCCTCTGACTGCCAGAAGCTAGGAGTGGATGACAGGATCACTTGACGATTGCTTGCTCTGTTCACTCCCTCTGAAGCATCTGTCATTGGCCACTGTTGGAAGACAGGATACTGGGTTAGACAGACCATTGGTCTGACCTTGTATGGCCATTCTTCTTACCTTTCTATCATCATCTGGAATTGTATGTGGAAAAGAAGAATGCACAAAAGGTGATGCTGTGTAGAGAGGGAACTAGACTCCAAAGTGAAGAAGCAAGGTAGAATCAAGAGTTCAAGCAGCTGAAGGTTGAAAAGAAAATGCTTGAATAGCAGAAAGAGAGAAAAATATGTGATGGATTTCCAAAAGGGGAAAAATTAAAAAGTTTAAAAACAGTTTCCCCACAAGATTGGAAATCCCTTATTCAAAGCTAAATGTTTTGATTCCCCCCTTATATTTAATATGAAATAAACAGTAATAAAGGTACCAACGATAACAATGTTAAACCTACATAATGTATTTGTGCACGTGGAAAGGTTGGCAGAGAATACTTGACCTTCAATGATAAGAGAATGTGGGAAGAGGGAGAGGGAGATTTTCTCTGCTTTGGATTATAATTAAATTTTCAAGGACTTGCAACACCTTTCATGACCCCCACTCCAGCCCCCCAGCTCACAACCCACTGGTTGAGAAACACTGTATTAAAAGATACAGAGTCAAAGCAAAAGTCAAGTTACAATGTTAAACATAGACAATGTACAAATAGAACTGCTTTTGGAGCAGGGGCGGCTCTAGATATTTTGCCGCCCCAAGCACAGCAGCATGCCGCGGGGGGAGCTCTGCCGGTCACTGGAGCTGTGAGACCAGCGGACCCTCCACAGGCATGCCGCTGAAGGCTTCCTGCCTGCCTGCCACCCTCCTGGAGACCAGCAGAGCACCCCCTGTGGCATGCTGCCCCAAGCACGCGCTTGGCGTGCTGGGACCTGGAGCCGCCCCTGTTTTGCAGAATCTCTGGAAGTGTATTGACAAGATAATCGGGAAAAGGCAGAACCAGAAAGATAAAAACATACTGCCTTCATTTCTGCTCATTCAGACACTAGAGCTGGTTGAAATAAGGTAAGCAAGTTTCATCAAAGATTTGGGTAATTTTTTTTTTCATTTTGGTCAATTTTTTTCTGAACATTGTAGAACTTTTTTATTTCGAAAAAAATTGTTTAAAACCTTTCACTTTCATTTTGGTGGAAAAGTTCCACATTCTCTTATTTATTTCAATTCACTGGAAAAAGGTCTGAGAAAATTTTAAAAGTGAATGAAAATGGGGAGAAAAATATGTTTCCACATTAAACATTTAAAAAACAATAAAAAATTTGAATAATTTTGTTGTTGAAACCCCATTTTTATCAACAACAAGAAGAAAGGTGCAACATGGTTGACCAAATACATCGGACACACTAGAGGGAACAGTAATAAGTTGTATATGGAGGAAACAGTTGCACAAAGCTAAAATATAAGAAGACTATTCATGGTAAAATGACACCAAATCATAGGACTCCATTAGCAAATTCTCAAAAGCTAGATCCTTTAACACCAGTACAGCTAAAAGAGGACATTTTTTTTTTAAAACACAAAACTGCTGGAGGTCTACTGATGAATATTTCTTAAGCCTGTGTTTGTGTGTGCTTTGGCTTATGTTCATACATCACTATATAGTCCTAAGGATTTCAAAATGAAGCAATATATCTGTAGTTATTCTGACCAAAGCACAGAAAACTCAACAGTGTGGTTTGAACTTGAAGTAAATTTAACACTCTAAGCAAGTCTGAGAGTTTAATCCACATATATAGTAAGCATCAAAAAGATATCTTGAGAACCGAATCAGCTAAATTGTGGTTCCCACTCCTCTGTGCTTATCTGTAGACAACATTTCCTCCATAGAGTTTAAGTAAATGGTTGTTTAGAAAAGGACTTTAAGGAGAGGGGAGCAATTAATGCTAATTTATGTGATGGTTTAATAATTTTTCTAGTATAATTGTAATATTTTCAGTCCAGTTTTCTTCTGGTTTGGTCTCTGCTTCGTTTTTACAAGTGTATTGAGCTCTGAAGCCCACTATCCTATTTGCAGTTCTCAAATGTGTTTACTGATTAACAGTGCCAGTACATGCAGCTGAAATTGTATTCAACTTAATTAGCTTTCTTCACTCACTGCGCAAATGAAGTATGAGTGTATTTAATCTGACAGTATGTTTACAGAGCCAGTGATTTGACTTTTGCTCTTAATACATTCCTTCAAGGTGCTATACCCAGTGATTCATTTACATCAATAATTGAATACTCATCAATCTCTTCTTGACTTGAGCTTCTTGCTCTACTCATTAATAATATGTATGACTGGTTATAGCCATAAAAATGCATCATAAATTTTTAAGGGTAATTTAAGTGCTACGAATGAATCAATATAACTGCAATGATAGCACATTAGAAACAATACCCCAATTCCATTATAACTTAATCAGTTGCTGCTATTGGTGAAAAGGGTACCCCTATCCGCTATCATTACAAATCAGAAGAAAATTTGCTATGAAAAAATATGCTAGAGCAATGATTAGCCATTGGATTAATACTTTAGTGTGTTTCATAAGACCTGATATAGATGACATTAAGTGAGATGATATTTTTATAGGCAACAATATTTTCCCTTCTATAATGCTTTACGTCCTTGCATCTCAAAGTCCTTTACAATATTAATTTTTTAAGCCTCACAACATGCCTATCAAGTAAGTATTTATGACTGTACTCACTTTATAAACAAGTAAACTGTAGGTCAGCAACATTAAAGGACTCACCTGAGCTCAAGAAAGTGGAAGAAGTGGAAATAGAACCCCAAAGTCCTCATTTCCAGTTCCTTGATCTGGTTGCTAGCATCAACGCAGCCTCATGTACGAGGTCTAACTGGGGCAAACTTAGAAAAGTTTTTACTTTTTCATTCAAGAGAATGTATGTTTTTGGCTCACTTAATAGACTTGTGGCCTGCAGACTATCTGCATCCCAATTTTAATGTCAGCTGCTACGGTGTCCAGGCACAACAACTCTAGCCACTGGACAGAACTCCATTAACTGGGTAAAAGCTCTGCAGTATTTATCCAATGAGCATAGAGTCAAATAGAGTAAAAATCTTAAATGAATCAAGCTGTACCATAGAGGTTCCATGGATAGAAACTGCATGATTGATTAAGAAGAGCATAGCAGTAGGAATATACTACTGACCACCTGACAGGGATGGTGACGATGATCATGAAATGCTCTGGGAGATTAGAGAGGTTACAAAAATAGAAAACTCAGTAATAATGGGAGATTTCAGCTATTCACATATTGACTAGTTACATGTCACCTCAGGACGAGATGCAAAGATAAAGCTTCTTGACGCTATAAATGACTGCTTGTTGGAGTAGCTAGTCCTGGAATCCACAAAGGGAGAGAAATTCTTGATTTATTCTTAAGTGGGGTACAGGATCTGGTCCAAGAGGTGAACAGAGTTGAACCACTTGGTAATAGTGACCATTAGATAATTAAATTTAACCTCCTTGGGTGCAGTGGGGGAAATATCAAAGGAGCTCATCCCATTTAACTTCAGAACAGGGAACCACACACATATGACAGGTTTCAGAGTGGTAGTCGTGTTAATTTAATGGAAATTAAAAGAAACAGTCGCAAGACTGAAATGCCTGCAAGCTGCTTGGAAACTTTTTAAAAACACTATAATAGGAGCTCAAATTAAATGTATACCCCAAATAAAAAAATATATAGTAGGAGGACCAAAAAACTGCCACAATGGCTAAACAACAGAGAAAAGGAAGCAATTAAAGGCAAAAAGGCAACCTTTAAAAATTAGAATTCAACTCCTACTGAGGAAAATAGAAAGGAGCATAAACTCTGGCAAGTCAGGTATAAAAGAATAATTATGCAGGCCAAAAAAGAATTTGAAGAGCCAAAGACACAAAAACTAACATTTTTTTAAAGTACATCAGAAGCAGGAAGCTAGTCAAACAATCAGTGAGGTCACTGGATGAATGAGACGCTAAAGGAGCACTCAAGGAAGACAAGGCCATTTCAGAGAAACTCTTGGCATTGGTCTTTGTTGCAGAGCATGTGAGGGAGATTGCAACACCTGAGATATTCTTTTTAGGGGACAAATATGAGGCACTGTTCCTGAGTGATATGTCAGTAGAGGACGTTTTGGAACAAACTGATAAATTAAACAGCAATAAGTCACCAGGAACAAATGATATTTACCCAAGAGCTCTGAAGGAACTCAAATATGAAATTGCAGAACAACTAACTGTTGTATATAACCTATCATTTAAATCAGCTTCTGTACCAGATGACTGGATAATAGGCAATGTGACAGCAATTTTTTTTTAAAGGCTCCAGAGGTAATCTTGGTAATTACAGGCCAGTAAACCTAACTTCAGTACAAGGCTAATTGGGTGAAACTATAGTAAAGAACAGAATTATCAGACACGTAGATGAAACCGATTTGTTGGCTTTTGTAAAGGAAAATCATAACTCACCAATCTATTAGAATTCTTTGAGGGGGTCAACAAATGTGTGGCCAAGGATGATCCCGTGAATATAGTGTAACTGGACTTTCAGAAAGCCTTTGACAAGGTCCCTCACCAAAGGCTTTTATGCAAAGTAAGCAGTCATAGAAAAAGAGAGAAGGAGGTCCGTAACTGGTTAAAAGACAGGAAACAAAGGAGCAGGAATAAATGGTCAGTTTTCTGAAAGAAGAGCGTTAAATAGCAGTGTCCCCCAAGCATCTGTACAGGGACCAATGCAGTTCAACATATTCATAAATGATCTGGAAAATGGGGTACACAATCAGGTGGCAACATTTGCAGATGATGCAAAACTATTCAAGATAATTAAATCATAAGAACATAAGAATGGCCATACTGGGTCAGACCAAAGGTCCATCTAGCTCAGTATCCTGTCTTCTGAGAGTTGCCAATGGCAGGTGCCCCAGAGGGAATGAACAAAACACGTAATCATTAAGTGATCCATCCCCTGTCTCCCATTCCCAGCTTCTGGCAAACACAGGCTAGGTACACCATCCCTGTGCCCATCCTGACTATTTGCCATTGATGGACCTACCCTCTATGAATTTATCTAGTTATTTTTTGAACCCTGTTATTGTCTTGGCTTTCACAACATCCTCTGGCAAGAAGTTCCACAGGTTGACTGTGTGCTGTGTGAAGAAATATTTCCCTTTGTTTGTTTTAAACCTGCTGTTTATTAAATTCATTATGTCCAAAGCAGACTGCGAAGAGTTACAAAGGGATCTCACAAAATGGGGTGACTGGGCAACAAAATGGCAGATGAAATTCAATGTTGATAAATGCAAAGTAGTGCACTTTGGGAAACATAATCCCAACCACACATACAAAATGATGAGACCTAAATTAGCTGTTACCACTCAATAAACAGATATTGGAGTCGTGGACGGTTTTCTGAAAACATCTGCTCAGTGTGCAGCAGCAGTTAAAAAAGCTAGCAGAGTTTTAGGGACCATTAAGAAAGGGATAGATTATAAAACAGGGAATATCATATTGCCACTATGTAAATCCATAGTACACCCACACCTTGAATACTTTGTGCAGCTCAACTCAAAAAAGACATATTATAATAGAATAAGGTACAAAGAAGGGCAACAAAAATGATTATAGAACAACTTTTGTATGAGGAGGGATTAAAAAATGTAGGAATTTTCAGCTTGGAAAGAGACGAGCAAAAGAGGATATGATAGACGTCTAGGAAATAATGACTGGTATGGATAAAGTGAATAAGGAAGTGTTATTTACTGCTTCACATAACACAAGAACCAGGGTCACCCAATGAGATAAATATGCAGCAGATTTAAAACAAACAAAAGGAAGTACTTCACACAACGCACAGTCAACCTATGGAACTCATTGCCAGATGATATTGTGAAGGCCAAAACTATAAGAGGTTTCAAAAAAGACTGAGATAGGTTCACAGAGGATAGGTTCATCAATGGCTATTAGCCAAGATGGTCAAGGATGCAACTCCATGATCTGGGAGTCCCTAGCCTCTGATTACCAGAAGCTAGGAGTGGCTGACAGGATCACTTGATGATTGCTTGTTCTGTACATTCCCTCTGAAGCACCTGGCATTGACCACTGTTGGATGGCAGGATAATGGGCTGGATGGATCATTGAGCTGACCCAGATTTGGCTGTTATGTTTTTATGTAACACATGTAATTTCCTTACATGATGTAGTATTGCCAGTGATTTAAAATAATACAGATAATAAAATATATCAATCAAATGTATGCTCTTACCTGGAATACTATTTTCACTTCTGGTCACACTATCTCAAAAATTGTATAGCTTCAGTAGAAAGAGTTCAAAGATTGAAATGATTATGGCTGTTTGATTAGGAGAGTAGTTCAATAAGAGGGTATATGATAGAAGAGTGAAAAATAATGAAAAAGACAGAGTGGTTGAACTAAGTGTTTCTATTTATCTTTTCTCAGAATACAAGAGTGAGGGGTCCTACAATGAAACCAAAAGGCAAAAACTTGAAACTAACAAAATGAAATACTTTTTTCCCCATGCAACCTAGTTAACCTATGGAACTCACTGCCTCATGATACCATTAGGATATATAAGAACATAAGAATGGCCCTACTGAGTCAGAACAAAGGTCCATCTAGCCCAGTATTCTGTCTTCTGACAGTGGCCAGTGCCAGGTGCCCCAGAGGGAATTAATAGAGCAGGTAATCATCAAGTGATCCATCCCCTGTCGCTCATTCCCAGCTTCTGGCAAACGGAGGCTAGGGACACCATTTCTGCCCATCCTGGCTAACAGCCATTGATAGGATCAAGAACTATGTAGGACAAGTTGATAGAATCAAGAACTAAGTAGGATGCAAGAAAGAATTATACATTTATATGGTTATTGAGAACTTCTACTAACTACTAACTGATAGGCATTAGGAGGAAACTTACCTATGATCAGTTTCTTCATAATTGTATGGGTTTTCTTGCATTTTTCTCTAAGCATCTAGTTCTTGCCATTGTCAGAAACATGACACTGGATTAGATGGATAACTGGTCTGAGTCAGTGTGTGAATTCCTGTGCTTGTATGATGAGTCTTCAATCATACTAATTTATAGCATAAATTCAACACTGCTGAACATGAACATCAATGTGAACCTGCAGTGAGTGGCCCAATGCCAACCTTTGAACCATGCCAGCTTCATGAAACTCGAGTAAAATATCAGATAATTCTGTTTTCTATATGGGAAAAACAGAGCAGCACAGCACTTGACAAGATTATCCAACTCTCCTTGGCACTTACATATTCTTGGAACATTCCCATTATATTGTGGAGAATTACAAATTTGTTTTCAGTGTGAATGACAGGTAATAAAATTAAACTGTATTGTACTGTACTAGTTCACATGCTGGAGTCAGCGTTTGTTTACTACCAGTTCCTCTGATTTTGCTTTCCTAGCAAATAGCTCATTATTACCTACAAGCTCTGTTACTTAAAAACCATAGAATTGGTTTTAAGTGTGTGCTGCTTAGCATTCTATATCAGTCCCTCTCCATCTTTCCAAATATATAATTAGATTTTCATAGATACTTTGCTCCATTTTACAAAGCCCCATTGTATGAACTATGAGAATTTTAGAAGCAAAGTGGGACATTTTGATGTTTATTTGCATGCCAATACTGAGAATGTGTGGGTTCATTATTTTATGTTATTTTTGCTTAGCTCTAGAAACAAATGGAAAGAGTTATTTCTGCTTACGGGGGCACTGAATCATTTTCTAGAATGTGCTCTGAAATGCTACAAAACTTCACAGATATGCAGGGCCCATTGAACACTTCAGCACTTCAAAGACACTCAGTGATCCTTCTGTACCACTGAATATTCCACCAGCTATGGTTTTGGGAAGCAGCAGGGGAGCAACTCCTCTTATAGAAGAGGTGGAGATGGGATACTCAGGTGGGACAGCTCCTCTTCCATTACACTGTGGCTGCTCCACCTACTGATAGAAAGACAGGAAACCCCAAAAGATACTCAAATGGCACTCCCTTCACATGATACTGGGCACTGGACCACTCTCAAAATGTGACTTTCACATAGTTTATATTGGCAAAAGAGTGCCTTTCTCAGGATAGCTCATACCAGTTCCCTAAACAAAATAAATTATACCAGCAAAATATTTGTTTTTCTGGTATAACTGCATCTACACTAGACCTTTTGCTGGTTTAAAAATGTCATAAATATCACACCCCAACTAACATTACTATATTGGCAAAAGTTTTAAGTGTACATCTGACCTAAGAATATTGGCACACCTAGGAGTCCAGTCATCATTCCTTTTCTCTGTTGGCTTCCTTTGTTGTTCCTTCTTCAACAACAGCTGTTTTTCCACTTCCAAAAATATCCCAAAGAGTCCACCAAAGGCATCTAAGTTGATAAGGGAGTGATCTGAATACTGTTCGATGGGGAAGCTGGAGAAGTAGCGAGGCAACAACTGTGTCGGGTTTCCTTTGCAGGTCTGGGTTTCCTTGCAAACTGTGTAGTATATATTCCAGTTGAGGGTGCTAAAGTAGCAGAGGCAAGTCATAATTCCATTGACCATCGACTGAGTTACATTGGTGTAAAACCAGTGGAGAACTATACCCTTATCTGGGTACTAGGGTAAACTAGAATCCCCAAACTGTAGAGAACACTAGAGTGGCAGTGGAATGGACTAGATAACCCCAAAGGTCTTTTCCATCCCTAATCTCTTTTTGATATGTTTCATTAAAACACAGCTACAGAGAAAATTAAGAAAACCAAATAAAACTGTAACTTGCACCAAATTCTTTCCTTCCAAAATATAAATATAGAGACTTTGTTTAAAGAAAAAAATAAAAACGTCTGGGTAACAGATAATCTCAGGGGTGCAGATGAGTATTTGATTTTTCTCAGTCTCATGGAAGATTTATTTATGTTGCTGAATGTTTCAAATGGTAAAGAGGTAAAAAAACAACATTACTGCAAGTGCTTCCAGTTTGACTGAAAACAGTTGCTCATATATAATTATTGTGGAACCAAAACATTTCCCCCTGCAAGGAAAAACAATTGTAAACTACAATAAAATGGTTAATTATATTTTAACATAACTGTACCTTGAGGTGAGTTTTAAAGCTATTACAGCAATATAAATTTCAATAAATAAATCTGGCTGTCAGCCACAGAAATTAGGTTATTAGGGATAGCAGTAAACATGATTATCCCTAAGCTCAATAAGCTAAGTTATTAAGAAGTACTGATATAAACTCCTCCGGGTAAAACAGTTAAAAATATAGCACATATTAAAGATAAAGCCTTTCATAGAGTTACCAAGAATCATCTCTTATTTCTATGCATATTCTATATAATATCTACTGAGCCACACAAATGGTGGTCTGTATATTGAGAAAAATAATGTAAGGTGAGACGTGCTCAGAATTTGAAAGAAATGGTGTCTTATTTCTTGTATAAAATAAGCAGACCAAAGTGTTTCCTGTTACAGTTTCCTATTTCAGGGATCTGTCCAACTTCCATCAATGTCAAAGGGAGTTGGCTTGAGGCCTCAGCTGAGGCCAGTTTCTCTACTGCCTTAGGAATCATCCTGTAGTAGCAGTGCCACCTAGTGGCTGACCTCCCACCAGTCTCCTAAGCAGATTCTAAGCATAACTCACTCTCTTCCTCTCTCTGCCCTTCCTGTTGGAGGAAGTCTGCTTTTTTGATTTCCACTTCCTATAATTTAGTTCATTATTCTGAAAATTGAGTCTCTGAAATTCCAATAATACTTTCTAGAGTCTCAGAAATGTTCCTTAATTTGACCTCCTAAACATGCCAAGCACCCCTTCATTACAACGTTATGAATTCAGACAGCCTGTTATTAACTTGTTGGACTTTCAGCTATAAACAGAAAATGTGTAATTCTCATGCTAGGGGTTTAAATTGTGCATGGGATTAGATGAGAAGAGTATTAAACGTGTGTAATTACAGTTTCCTGTAAACAACCAGCAAAATTAACACAAAATGGAAATGAGAGATTATTTCATCAATTATTGGTATATGTGTATATTTTAGCATGAATTATCTGAAGAAATAAGAAAAGCTTACTTTCAGGATGAAAGGTCACGTATAAAGCAAGATTTTATTTGTATAGATAAACTTGTAGATTTCATTTTTGTGCATACAGGTCAAATAGGTAATGAGATGACCATATATCTTCAGGCTTTTTCAGTGTGTACAGAGATTTTATTGTGATGATTATTATATTCTTTAATTTCTATCAGATTTCAGTCTTTGGGATCTCAGAAGACTAAAGGGCATTTTACTGTTAGTGCGTTAGTAAAAAGTAGAAAGCTGCAACTATTCTAACAGACCCTACTTTTCAACTGAAATAAAATCTGGTCGTTTTCCAGTTTGGAGCAGCTGAGACCCATCAAACAACTAAAAACAATTTGTTCTGAGCTGGAGATGTCATACACTATTACCATAAAAAAATACGAAGTGCTGCTTCTGACTTCAGCTCACCACTTCATATGAGCACTCTCCCATTTCACTTGACAGTTGTGGACACTGAAATAATACAAAATGTAACGCAATCAACAGACTGTGAAAAATATGAAAGCTAAAGACAGATGTTCAAAAGCTATCATTACCTTTCAGATTTAATTATATTGACATGGAATAAACAAGTGATAAATCAACTACTTTATGGAGGAATAAGCCTTATTCTACCTGTTAACCTATTGCCTTTCTAGAGGGTATATTTCAGTTAGACAAAGGGCTGGCAGGGGGAGAGGGGATGTTCTGTATGCAAGTGGTCACAGAAAATAATCTGAAATGATACTGAAATAATGCTATTTTTCACAATAAAAATTAAATTTTTTATTTTTTCCTGGAGATTCTCCCCCTTTCCCACCCTGCTCCCATTCCCCCAGTACTAATTTTTTGAAGTTGATTTTATGGTATTCATACCAGGTCCTAGAGTAATTAATAATACTCCAAGGAGAAACAAAATGAATAAAGATATGCCTATTATTTATTTTAGCTTTGGATTTTATTGGCACTGACTGACACTTATCCAGCACAGTTTATCACAATCCATTCAACTCATAAGGTGTAGAGGGAGCAAAAATGAAGGAAGTGGGATACTATTACCGCACAGAAGGGGATCTTGGAGCTCTGACTTATTAACATGAAACTTCATGGCATACCTTGAGATTATTCACCTGTTTTATCTCTGACACAAGAAAATGCTTTGTGGTGCCTTAATCCTTTGTATCACTTCCAGTTCCTTCATTTCATTGTCATTTATAATGGCAGAATCCTCCCATGAGATCTGCTGAAAGATTCACAACAGACATAAGGTGGTATCAGTATTTAAACATTGCTTCTCAAAAGCCTCCATGCTTTGAGTGCCTGATGCAAAGCTCAGTGAAGACAATGGGAATCATTCTATTGACTTCAATGGGCTTTAGAGTGAGTCTGAAGGTTTCATGAGGGCTGCTCCTAAAGATCTCATGAGAACCATGATAACTGAAATAGAAGGAATGGTATGGCCAATCAGGCTATCTTGTTCAATGCAGCTGTGTTCCAATTCATCCTGTTTCAGCTCAAATGACAGTCCTGTCAGACACAAAAGATACTTCATCACTGAGGCTGAATAACTGATGCACAACAACTTTGCCAGATGGAAACCTCAAGCTGAAAGATTAGACATACTGTATGTTCATGGTCAAAAATAATGCATTTCTACTCTGAGACAGAGTGGAGTGTCACATGGGGTAGAACTTCCCCCAGCTCAGCCTGAACAGCTGACTCCAATCTGCTCAGAGACGCCTGGGACTGGGTAGGATCTAGGCCCATATACACCATACCCAGCTCCTTCTCAGGTGAGCTGGAGCCAAGAAGGCTGGACGGCTAAAGGAGTGCCAAAGCAAAACAGTTCCAAAAAAGGGCAGGAGGAGAGGCAGGCACTTTGGGAAATAAAGTACTGAGTTTGGGTAATGTAGGGTACCAACTGAGACTTGTCTCACTAGGAAACTTTGCCCTTGCCTGAGAGGTAAAAGAACTTATGGAAAAATGAAACTAACTACTTTTGAGTGTAGATGACGATACACTAAATATCGAGACACCTCTTTCACATTCTGTCTGATTTCCTTATCCTCCTCTTCCTTTTTGGGGTTGTCGGGTCATGCTGACATACTGCACCAGAAGATTTCTAGAATTTCCATGAGTTGTTCAAAGAACAATGTACGTCAGAAGAAAATCTAGGTGATCAGATCTGTATAGTTCTGTCTGTATACCTCCACTATCAAAAACTTCCTGTGATATCACTGGTGAAGTTTTGCAACTGCATTACACTGTGGGTAAGAAACTGAGCCTGCAGTTTTGGCAGTTGTGATGAGGCCCAGCTAATAGTCAAGAACATATTGCGTAATATATGCTAATGTATAGGCAACAAACAAGCCACCAGCAATTTCATTATCATCTTGATTTGATATTGTGCAGTATTTGGGAGTGCATTATTTAACAAAATCCTGTATACGTTTGCTGTCACATTGTAAGTCTCAAACCAAACCATAGGAAACATACCCAACTTACTCACACCAGCAACTGTAAATATGACAAAATGTATCTGCAGACAGTCCTTTATAAAAACATAATAGCATTGCACAGTAATGGTCTGAAACACTTCAGCTTTTGAAGACTCTGATTCATCCCTGGTGTAAATTGATTTGGAGTTTCACCTACTTGGACTGGGAATGCATTTGGGTCTTTGCCATATGCTCAGTGCCACTCAGAAAAGGGAAGAAAAGAATGAGTGGAAGTAATATTTATGCCATCTTTGATTTTGGCCCAGCTGGATGCCAGCATGGCCCCACCTTATTTTCGAGAAGCCTAAGGGATGATCAACGTTGTACCAGCTGCAGCAGCTTCATTGGAACTCTTGTGCTAGCCAAAGTTCCGGCACAGCACCATGTGTCTGATCACAGCTGGTCCCCCAACATTCCTCCTACTCAGGGTAAGGGAATCATCAGCTGTCCTGGAGGGTGTCTGTCCGCTATGTTTAGATCATTTTAGCTACAGAAAGTGACTGAGCCAGGGGTCAGCAGTCTGGCCTTTTGTGTTTGGTCTAGCAGCAGTTTATTAGGGGTATATCTACAGCACAAATTAAAGCGTAGTTGTAGCATGGATAAGCACATCTGGAATATCTTTAATATAGCTAGAGTGGGTATCAATTATAATGAAGATATGGAGGCAGAGGTTTGGCACAGGCTAGCAGGCCCAGTACAAGCCCTGAACAGACTCTGGATACACATTCATTCATGTTGCTAATCCACAGAGAAGTCTTCATCACTGCATCTTCACTACACTTATTTTTCACACTACCTAGATTAACAGACAGAGTCATTTTCTGAGTTTATGTTCTTATGATAATACTGTTTTGTTGGGCTTGTTAGTCTTTGGGATTTTTTGGCTTCCTGTATATGTTATGTTTTATGGCATTTTAATTGTTATTGAGACTGTAGTTTAATCCGTGTGGCACCTATAGGGCACTGGCAGGGGCACTTAATAAACTGATTATTATTCTATTACAAAATATTGATGAATTTAAGTTTGGGGAAAAGGAGGGATGCTTTATAGATGAGTAGTTCTGTGAGAATGTATTGACAAAAAAGTTGCAGGACAATGGTACAAAATGGGAGTTTCAACCATCCCATGGCCTTTTACCTCCCTGACCGATTTTGTCTGACGATCCAACAGCTTGTCAAATCATGGCCCAGATCCTGTGGTGGTGCCTGTGCTCCACTGAGAAGACCTAGAGAGAACATAGGTAGTTTTCTATCACCATTCCATCCCTCCTCAGTTTCAAGGGCAGCACCAGGGCTGCTCTAACTTGTACTGGTTGCAGTCAACATGCTGCTATCAGAGCATCAACAGAGCACTGTGTGCTCTGGTACCACCCGTCCCATCTTTCATACCACCCTCAATAAGCCCTGTTTTCCCACAAGACCAGGACCAAGTAGGTAGAATCAGTTATATCTGCTGTGTCCCACCCAAAAATTCCCATACTCAATGGGTGCTCCCGGCTGTCCCACTAGGGCAATACTTTGACTGATTTGTGCTATGAGAATCTGGCCTAATGCATGCATAACTGGACTTTAGGGTGATTGCATGGCAGCACGTATATTCAAGCATTCATTATTTTTTTTGTTTTGGGAGCCAGTGAGCTTCAGAAAGTAGTAAAAGTCCAGCTGAAGGAAAAGCTGAGCTTAAATATGATGCTGAGCTTTCATTAAGTTTTGTTGTTTTTGCCATTCTGCATTAAGATGAATTTCATTCTCACAATAGTCTTTTATTTTATCGTTTACCCTAGAAAAATAAGTATTGCTGTTGGAAAGTTACAGAAATGCAAACCAACATTCTCTGTTTATCCCCAGGACTGGTACAGTACAAGCGATGGCAACATACACGTCCGGACATTGTCCTACCCAGGTGCCTAAAGGCTGGTCAAGAGGAAACACAACTAAGGGTGAGTGTGTGTTGATTAGTCTCCAGGTCAATTCAGCCTGAGACTGTCAGCAACAAGGGAACTAATTGCTCTGAGAATGAGATCACCAACTCATTTCATGCAGGCTGCCAAACAGCCATCACTGATTTGAAATGGTGAGCTATGGGTGAAAGGCTCAGTATTAGAGCTGGCCAGAACAGTTTTGATGACATAAGATTTTGTTGAAGCTAAAATGTTTCATGGAGACAAATCACAAGGAAGGTTGAAAGCCTGGTGGTTAAGGCCCTGGGCTAAGCTGCAGGAGACCCAGGTTCAAGTCCTGCCTTCTTTGATTGACAGTGATGTGAGATGAAAACCACTCTTCTGAATCCAGCAGAGGCAGGAATTTGAATCTGGGTCTTCCAGCCCTCCAGGGAGTACTCAATCCACCAATTCCAATGCACACCCTTCCCAAATGAAAAAGCTCAGGTTTTGTTCGAAAAATGGACATTAGGACACACAGCTGCTTTTGTGAAAACGTTCAGAAGATTGTGGTTTTGTTCCAATGGGGAACAAAAACTAATTTTGAAACCTTGGAAGTTGCAGTGAAATCAATTTAGTGCCCTCCTGCCAGCTATACGCTACATGATGTTGCCAATCCCATGAGTCATTCCATGACCTAGAAGAAGGCCAGATCTTCAGGTGGTGCACATTGTACTTCCATGGACTTCTATTCTGGCCCCAAATGCCTTAATTTTAAGTGACAATGTTAAAAATCCACTAGTACCATATTACCACATTGTCTGTCTGTCTGTCTCTCTCACACACACATACACACAGAGTCTGCTGAGCTGATGTTATAACAAACACAGTGTAGGCAGTCACATTGCTATGTGTGCGTAAACAGAACTCAATGAAACAGACAGATCATAAAGCTGAATTCACTTCACATTATTATTACTATTTTGCTGTAATCTGCATTTATCTAAAATACTTTCTGGTTCATAGCTCTCAGTCAAAACAGAAATCATAATTCAGCTAGATAGTTTGTCGGTGTGTGTTTTTCTATTTTGAAGAAAACTGAAACATTTTCCCTAAGACCCTTTTACAGGGCAAGACTCACATAATCATAAAAAATAAAAATGCTAGTAAATAGCTCATAAATTTCAAAGTGATACACAAATGCAATAACCAAACTAAGGAGTTGGGGGAAATAATAAAAGCAAACAAAAAATAAAAGCACAATACAGCATGTTACAGCACTGCCAACCTCAAAGACTGCAAAAATCAATAAAGGGAATTTAGAACTGTTGAAATACACTAGGATTTCAGAGAGGAAGATATGGAGGACTTATGTTGGGTAGTGCAACAATATCTGCAAGTTATTAGGATTTAATGAAGAGCAAAATGGTGATACTGAATAGATACCGTCTTTTTACAAACTGCAAATAAAAGGAAATATTTTTTGGTGCAAATAAAAACAAACCTCTGATGCTGGAATTTGCAAATGCTGCTTTTATAAATCTGAATTGCTGTTATTTACTGCTGGGTTAGATGCAAGGGAAATTTATATATAGTGGTGCCAAACCTCTGGGGGGAAAAATATGATGAACAGGTCAACCTTCAAGATAAAAATATCAGTACTCATGATTCAGACCAGTGCAGTTACAATGCTGAAGTAAAATAATTTGCCTTAACTGATTCAGTGCTAGCCAATAATCTCTGCTTACAGTGTGAATCCTATTATTTTGAATGTACAATACTTAGTATGTTCTCAGGTTCCAATGATTTCACTTTAAAAGGGCAGCAAATATATTAAAGATGCATGAAAAATTCGCTATGAATAATTTATTTCCCAAATTTACTTTTTTCATGACTGATCCATAAACAGGTTGTGATTTTTACCATTTCCTTCAGCCAGACTAATTGCTTGATTACTCATTTTGTGCAAAAATAAGCATACAATTTATGCAAACAAAGTTTAGCCCACTGGATTGCATGCAATTGGCTCAGTGAGAATATTGATCATTTGTGATGCACTCCTTGAGCTGTATTATTTGTCAACTAAATCACATGGCATTGTTTCAAATGGATTTGATGACCTATGGAAAGCTTTATTAAAAAAAAGAAGTGCCTGAAGAAACAATTGGGCTTTGACTCTCTTCGGATGAGGGATGACTAAGGAAGGAAGCACTGCAGGAAGAGGTAATCAGAGCTGGTGCTAGGCATAAGCAGACTGAGCAATTGCAGCTCAAGGGGCCCCTCTATTAATTAATAGTATGTATTGTGGAGAAGGGTAAAAATAGTCCCCAGTGGGCTAGTACTGCCTCTGGCAGGTAATAGTAAGAGATCATTAGACTTGGAATTGTTAGAACATTTAAATCTTTTCCTGTCCCTTTTTGCACTAAAATGGCAGCATTATACTACATTTACCTATGGGCATAGACCCCAAATATAAAACAGCTGGGTTCCTTTCTAACAGAGAGAGCAATCCGGTTTATCAGCTGTTTTGCAGACTTATCATTCAGTTTTCTTATGTCACATTCACAGGAAGTAACTGTATGTATCCTAGTTACAAACTGTGGAGCCAGGTACAAGAACTGACATGTGAAAAGAAGGGAGAAGAATGGGAGGAGGAAAAGGAGGATGATGCTGGTGCTGATAGCAGAGAACTGAAGTGGATAAGACTTTAGCTTACCATAAAATATGTTATCTAGTCACTGGCATCTGTGTAGTGCACACAGACAATCAGCTACAGTGTGCTTAGAATCAACATGATGAAAGCATAAATTCCAAGACTGGAAAAGGATTCTTGCTACTTAAAAGGGAGAGGAAAGAATTAAAGACATTTGGGAAATCAAGTATCCTGCACTATCTTTTTGGAAGTTCTTCTTTATATAATTTCTGTAAACGATATAAGAACATTACTATTAGAATTTTTCAACAGTTTTTTTTTTTCGTTCAATCAGAGAATGGTAATGCGTCCAAACTAAAACTTCAGCATTTTGACTAAGCTTTCTCTAGTTCAGGATGGAATGATCTGGTCAAAATGAGACAGAGAGAGACTGGAACTTGAGTTACTCCCATGTGAGGGTCCTAACCACTAGGATATTAGCTTTAATAGGCTGTGTCATGCTCCTTCTCTCATTGTTATCAATACATTTCAAAAAAGGTCTCAATGAAGAAAGAAAACAAACCCTGAAACCCTTTTTAATGAAACAATTTTTCTTTTCTGGCCAGTCTTTTTCTTTTCTTTTCTGGCCAGTCCTACTAACTATCTACACAGAAAAATGAAGAGGCTCACTTTTCACTTTAATATTCTGCCTCTCACAATACCAGTGCCCTGATAATACAAGCAATAAAGGCACAAAGCATGAGAACTGGTAAACTCTACATTAGACTCATTCTAAGATGATGATGATGATAATGATGATGATGCAGTGCCTTATAGCTCAGAAATCATCAATCCTCGATTTAAAAACAAAACAAAACTCCTCAACCAGCAGATCCCCTTCTCAGAGATATCAGGTTATAAAATAAATTGTGAGGTAGCCAAAGTATTACCACTAAATCAGCCTTGTTATAAAATGCTATTTTCATCTTTACTTCTCAAGAGGTCCCCAATGGACATTAAATAACTCGGAGTTCAATATTTGTTCCATTATAGAGACTAGTCTGACATGTACAACCAAGGGGGAACAAGCTATAAGGGAGTTTTCTTAAAGAGGTCCCCACTGAATGGAGGGAAAGACTTGACTCCATCAAAAGAAAAATTACTCCCCAGCTAAACTATGATCTATGTATGTCCTCAATACCTCTTCTAAATTGCCTATTTTCCACAAAGAAATAACAATACTACTTATATATTTCTCCAGAAAATTACCACCCAGGAATGAGTCTAAATAATTTTTTGTATTGTCTGTAATGCATTATCGTCCATAAATTTTATATCAGTAACTTGATAACCCTCTTATAACTGCTTTAATAATGTGACAGTCACATATATTCCAGTATATCTATCAGACATTCAACTAAGTATCCAGTGGAGTTCAGAAATTGTTATTGAGCACAACTGGATGGGAAAGGCTAATTGTAGACAACGAGTATAAAAAATGTTAACCACAGTCATTGTGTGAACATCAGCCAAGGGAGATATGTGTCCTAATTGTCTTGAGTACACAATCAGGAGCCAAGAACTTCTGATTTCTTATACTGGCTTTGGCAGTGCCTAGCTGGATAACTTGTGTTCAGCTTGCTACAGTTTCCCCATCTGTGAAAGCAGGAGAATAACCCTATTATAATAACAGAATACTGATGTATAATAAAAACCGGCCAAGCATTATTGTAAAATGGTTTATTGAGTTAGGACATAGCTGAAAAAAAATTGTCCATCTTTCATGGAACAAGGATGAGATCATAATGGAATAGTCATGCTATATCTCAAGAAATATCATGGAAACCTTACACACAGTTAGTTTACAGCAGTACGTTACTTACGTAAACAAAAATCAACATCAAGAAACTGATTATCAGGAATTTTATACAATTTAAAGGAAAACTGACATTTTCTAGCTCCATCCTCTTATATTTTGTGTGTGTGCACCCATGAATCTGTTTCTTTCGCTTTGGGCCCTTTGTCACAATGTAAAGAGTCACTGCTACACTTTTTAAAACTCTTATCGACTTTGCTTGGGCCTGACCCAGTAAGCACATGGTGTTTAGTGAAGTGAAGCAGAACCCCCCACCCATAATTTAAAAAAAAACCCAAAAACAACTAATTAGAGTGAATTATTTAATTCATCCTTTCACAGTTCCCCCATGGTAACTCTCTGCAAAGACATGGTAAGTTGTAGAGCAGATGACAAGACCCAAGTCCAAAATAAAATCAATCACTGAAAAAGCCTTGTAACCTCCTCATATCAGTGGTGCAGATGGGATGAATTAGAGTGAAAAAAAGATTTTTTAAAAAGTTCAGTAATTAGAACAAAAAAAATGGTTTTACAGTTCAGGAATTCTTGAAATTTGTCTTTCCATCTTGATGAGAGATGTGAGAAAAATATGAACTCTTGAAAATATTTCAGGATGGGGAACATCCTTTCCTTTGCAGCTGTAAATGTTGGTACTATTATCTGCATTAGGTCTCAGTTCAGAAAGCATTTAAGCAAAGGCTTAAATCCACCCATCTTGGGGGAAACAGTTGAGCATGTACTTAAGTTCCAAGTAAGATGTGCTTAAGAACTTGATCCTGCTCCTCTTGAAGTTAATGGCAAAAGTACTAGTGAATCCCATGATGCAGGTTCAAGCCTAACGGTACATCTACACAGCAAAAAATTCCACGGGGCTTGTGCTGTGAGACTAAAAATAGCAGTGTAGCCATTCAGGCTCAGGCTGAAAGTCTTTGTTTTACAGCCCATCAATGTATAGGTTTCACTTAATCAATGTGCACATTTTTACATACATCACAATCATCTTCAGAGTTTAAAATTAAAATAGTTAACCTAAAACTATATTTTCTCTTTCTTTCTTTTTTTTCCTTATAAAAAATTATTATTTTGATTGCCTCATACAAACAAGTTTACAGTTATAAAAACAGGAACAAGGTCACACAGGGCAATGTTATCTAGTACTAAAGTGTACATGGAGTATATTGTTTCATTGAATAAAGCGCAATAAGCAATAACAATGTCCAGTTTGTCCCTGGTTTTAACAGTTCAATATATGAAGAAATCTGCTATAGAAGAGGGTTTTGTAACTCAGTTACTACCTTCTGTCTATGTGATGAAGAGGACTCATATCACCAAATAATTGATATGAGTTATTCTTTATAGTAAATGTGTTACTTTTTCTATAAACATACTTAAATGATCCACCTCTATGTTAGAGAATCTCAAAAGTTTCATCAGTTAACTGCAATTCTGATTCAAGCTACCAAAAGCAGAAAACAAGGCAATATATTGTTTTGATACTTACTCTGAGGTCAAACTTTGCACTTAGGTATACTATTTAAATCCAGAATAAATCCGTTTACACGGGAGTAGCTAAGAGTAACTTCAGTGGTGTCACATCAGGGTGAAAGTTACCTATTATCTAAACCACGTAATGCTGCAGAAGGAGTTAAGGTTATTTTCTCAGTGTTCTTGACATGAGTCTGTAGTTTATCCAGCTTGGAACGTCTCTTCTCTGGATACATTTTCAGCAGTTTGTCTGCTGCTCAGACTGGTACTGTGTTGGGTGAAAGATGTTCTCCATCCAATCAGAGGAACTTTTAAGGTCAGCTTTCTGACCTGCAATTCATTTTGTTGCAATGTTGTTTCAATTCTTTGCCATTCCTAATTGTATCTTATTCAGCTGGTTACCAGTTGAAATTCCCAAAGAACTGAGATCAACTGATGTTCTGCTGGATTCTTCTTGATGTTGGAGCATAGAGGAAGCCTCTATACTATTCCATGTCGTTTTTTGAACCACCCTCATCACTGTGTATCTAAGTTCCTTCCACTAGTGTGTTAAGCTACTTGATTAACATTTGTTACACAGGAATGGTGGAAGGTTCCTAAAAGTGTGAGGAGCCACCAGCATCCAAACCATGACCCCACGCCACCCCTTCCCACTGTGGCTCCACTTCCAAGCTACCCCTTTCCTCTGAGGCCCTGCCCGCATACTGCCCCTTCCCCTGAGGCCTGGCATTCACACCACCCCTTCTTCCCGAGGCCCTGCCCTTGCACCACTTCTTCCCCTCCTTTTAAAAGTCTTCAGATATCCCTTGATGCACGGATGATGTCTGCGAAGGGGGTTCATTGGTGGGTTTTTAGGTGTCTGTGGAGCCCAATTTGTGCCCTGCAGATTTCCCCAAGAAGTGACAGGTGTGATCTTGAAGGAGACATAGTTGTTTGCGCAAGTGTTCTGCCTTTTCTTTCCTCCTTTGTCACTTCTCTGTCTCATGAGCACATATGTTCTCCTCAAAGTGGGCTGTGGCTTTGTGCGGAACAGAACACACTGGTGCCGCACCATACACCAAGTCCTCCCAGGGAGCTGAGTTGATGTCTTCCTTTTTAACGTGTACTTTTGTTAAGCTCTGATAGAGCCCTCCCTACAGGATGTGGGGAGCAGGCAGATACCAGGCACAGTGCTGGTATATAATACTGTAAATATTTTTATTGATTACATTATAAACCCTACACATTCCACACATGGGTGCCAGGTTTGTATAATTTTTGGTGGTGCCCAGAATGGGTCCAAGTAGAACCATCCCATCCATATGACGGATCAGGGAAACCTCCCTGGGCCCCACACTTTGGGGGGCCCTGCACTTCAGGGGGACACAGGTTCCAGGGTGGCCTGGGGGGCTAGCAGTGGACTGGCACCAGCAGCAGCAAGTGACCCAGCTCCAGCCCCTCCACCCCACCGGCTCATGGCATCGCTTGGGGAAGGGGGCAGGAGCCAGAAAGAGGCGGAGTGGGTGCTTGGGGGAAGGGGTGGAATGGGAGTGGGGAGGGGCAGGGGTTTGGGGTTTGGGGCAAGGGGTGGAGTGGGGTCGGAGCAGGGATGGGAAGAGGGGGAGCGGAGCAGGCTGAGGCTGGGTCATTTGCTGCTGCCAGCGCCAGGTCCCCTACTAACCCTTCAAGTCACCCTAGACCCCATGTCCCCCTGAAGCATGGGTCCCCGCAAAGCGCAGGTCCTGGGGCAGTTGCCCCGGTCATAGATTCTTAGATTCATAGACTTAAGGTCAGAAGGGACAACTATGGTCATCCAGTCTGACCCCCTGATACTATGGGTGCAATATCTTTGAAAATATAAGCCCAAACATTGGTGGTTAGGCTGAAAATGTGTCCTCATAACTTAAAACAAATCCACGAAAAACTCTGCAGGAGCAGAGGTGCAGTTCACACCTCATCAGGGCATGTATGGGACAAACCCAGCCCAGCCGCACGCGAACAAAGGACACTGGCCTAGGCAGCAACAAAGGATCTGTTGGACTCTGGTGTGAGTCACTCCCCTTCCCTTGGTCAGTTTGGGACTACAATGAGGTAATGCTAACCTGACTCTGAAGGTTGGGGGGAGGAGAGCCAAGAGAGAAGAAAGAACATGATAAAAGGGAGAGACATTTGCCATGCTCACTCTCTTCCACCTCCATCTACAGACACCATATCATAAACAGATAGTTAAGGGTTAATGTCTCTTTTACCTGTAAAGGGTTAACACGCTCAGTGAACCTGGCTGACATCTGACCAGAGGACCAATCGGGGGACAAGATACTTTCAAATCTTGGTGGAGGGAAGTCTTTGTTTGGGCTTTTTGGGTTGTTCTTGTTCTCTCTTGGGATTAAGAGGAGCCAGACATGCATCCAGTTTTCTCCAATCTTTCTGAAACAGTCTATCATGTTCTAAATAGTAAGTACTAGATAGGAGGCGCATTAGTCTTTATATTTGTTTCCTTGATTTGCATTTGTGTATTTTGCTGGAAGGATATTTTACCTCTGTTTGCTGTAACTTATACTTAGCCTAGGAGGGAGGGAGTCTCTCTGGTCTATGTAAAGCTGATACCCTGTAAACATTTTTCCATCTTGATTTTACAGAGATAATTTTTACTTTTTCTTTCTTTAATTAAAAGCTTTTCTTTTTAAGAACCTGATTGATTTTGTCCTTAGGTAGACCCACGGGGACTGGGTCTGAACTCACCAGGGATTGGTGGGGGGAAAGGAGAAAGGGGGAAGGTGAATTTCTCTCTGTTTTAGGATTCAAGGATTCTGAATCACAGTAATCTCTCAGGGTAACCTAGGGAGGGGAAAGTCTGGGAGGGGGAAGGGGGAGGAAAAGGATAATTCCTCTCTGTGTTAGGCTCCAAGGAGTTTGGATCAGTGTATATATCACGGTTCCCCAGGGAAGGTTTTTGGGGGACAGAAAGTGTACCAAACACTATATTTTGGTTGGTGGCAGCATTATCAGATCTAAGCTAGGAATTAAGTTTAGAGGGGTACATGCAGGTCCCCACTTTCTGGATGCTAAAGTTCAAAGTGGGAATGAGACCTTGACTCACCACCACTAAACGACTGAAGTGCTGATCAAAGGGGAGAGCCTGGCTAAAGGGCAACCAGCCAGCCTGTGATGAGAAGCATTTCAGTTTGTAAGGGCACTGAAAGTGTTAAGATCAGCTTAGAATGTGTTTTACTTTTATTTCATTTGACTAAATCTGACTTGTTATGTTTTGACTTATAACCACCTAAAATCTATCTTTTGTATTTAAAAAAATTGTCTGTTTATTCTACCTGAAGGAGTATGTTTGGTTTGAAGCGTGTCAGAGATTCCCCTTGGGATAACAAGTCTGGTACAAATACATTTCTTTGTTAAGACAAACTCATATAAGTTTGGGCCTAACTGGACACTGTAAAATGGAGGTTCCTAGGTTTTTGTCTGGGACCAGAGATATTGGCTAGCGTCATTTGGTTGCACAATCCAAGCAGTGGCTGGCCACAAGTGCTCACTCACGTAGCTGGGAGCAGCTTACATGCTAGAGCAGGGGTAGGCAACCTATGGCACCCATGCCGAAGGCGGCACGCGAGCTGATTTTCAGTGGCACTCACACTGCCTGGGTCCTGGCCACCGGTCCAGGGGGCTCTGCATTTTGATTTAATTTTAAATGAATCTTCTTAAACATTTAAAAAACCTTATTTACTTTACATACAACAATAGTTTAGTTATATATTTTAGACTTATAGAAAGAGACCTTCTAAAAACATTAAAATGTATATTGGCACGCAAAACCTTAAATTAGAGTGAATAAATGAAGACTTGGTACAGCACTTCTGAAAGGTTCCCGACCCCATGCTAGAGGCTGAGCACGAACAGCCAGGGAGTGGGGTTCTCACAGCAAAGCAGGGTAAGGCTGGCTCCCAGAGTCAAGGATTGGAGTGACCTAGCAGATCACCAGTCCAGATAACACCAGAGGAACGTCACAGGGAGGAGTTGATTGAATGTTGTGAGTGAAGGGCATAAGAACGCTTAAATCAAAGCAGTTGGGAATTGTTATGGGAAAAAGAGGATAGGGATGAATGGGGAAGAGAGGGTAAAGAGAAGGGAATTTATGACTTCACTGAACAGGATTAGTCCACACCAGATCACCCAGTGACTGAATGCCAGACTAGCACCCTTAAAGTCCCTGGCAAGCTATGAAGCCCTCAGTGCCCCAGACTTTGGGCACAACTGTCCTAACAACAATACTTATCAACCAAATAACAAGAACGGAGAATTAGCTGCCTTTAAGCATTACACAGTGTAGTGGGAGTGCACATTGAAAGGTATGGATCCACTGGCTTTTTTCCACTAATGCACAAAAATAAATTGTATTTGTTTTCATGTTGGTTTGCAAATGGATTTAATTGAAGGCCCCCACCCCCCCAATCCTCTTGATGAGAATGGTGCCTCCCTGGTATAGATGACAGGGGGGTCTTGTCCTCTTCTGAATGCCTGTGCTTTGCTCCCATTAAAGTTAATGTAACTTCCACGCACATCAACAGGGGAATGTAAAATCAGTATTCAATGAACATACACATTTCTTCCTCTAAGTGGGAGCAGAACTGAAGTGAGATTATGGTTCTTTTAAAATATGTGAAAAATAGACGTCTGAGGATTTTTTTTATACATAAAAAAACTAGTTGGAGATCAAAATATACAGTACTGATGGAAACACAGGCAGATGGGTCTTGGTAAAAAAAATGTACACAGTAGAGTGATTATAATAATCAGAATTGCACAACACACAAAGTAAGTAATAAAGGCATGTTTGCAGTTAAATTCTCTTGTGCCACTTCACTGATTTGTTTATGAGGGCAATGGATGTCAGGTGAGAGCCTCTGGCCATATGAAACAAATGTCCAGATCTTTTAGAGAATGTTGTTTTAAGGAGGTGTCAAATCTAGCTATTTTCCTAGTTAGAACAGGCGGGTTTATTATAGGAAACTTGGGAGCAGTTATATGTTTGAAAGACAAAAAAATCAGTTGAAGATTGAATGGCTTTCTGGGCTTGTCTAGCATGTAATGTATGAATTATATGATGAAGAAAAGATCTCGCATGCAGCTAAAACAAATGCAAGGAATATCTGAAGTGATGAAGACCTTTTGAGCCTCACCAAAGATTTAAGATTGTATACAGAAGCCATGATGCTTCAATATTCCTCCTCATACAGCACTTTTTAGACACAATAAATCCTACATCTTGGCAGAGGATTAGGCTAAATAACCCTTGAGGTCCCTTCTAACTCTATGGTTCTATGATTCTATGGTTAGATTAGCACTTTGACAATGAAACAAACATTCTAGTAATTCATGGTAGGCAGGAGCCAGTCTGTTCTATTTGATATATATTTGAATTTACTTATATTATGTATCTCTGTTTATTAATATATCCTAAAATCTGTGCCCTGTACTGGAGTATTATAGAATAGAACGGAATAAGAATAGAATACTCCAGTACAGGGCACAAATATTTTGTGGGTGGCTGGTAAGCACAAATTCTTTAATGTAAATTTGGTTTATTCCCTTGAATACTTGCATGTTCTTAGACTAAATGTCTGCACAGAAAAGCCATTTAAATCCCACATCATCCTGCAAAATAGGGCCTTTTGCTGCTCTCTGCATAGAGGTGACTTTCACCCTTCATGCCCTACAGCTCAATTAGTTATCTTTAATTGGGTTTTGGTTGTTCTACCTTATCATTAGAAGAGACGATGCACAGTACATAACCAAAGGACAACTACACTGAATGTGCTTCCTTCAAACCTAAGGCACGGAAAAAGAGGGTTGCATTTTCTTTGTTTGCAAAAACATATCTAAAAAATGGTTTTGTGAATGTTCAGAGAGGTGGGGGTCTATGAGCTCACTTGTGGATCTGCAGCCATAGCCCACACTGGAGATGGAGTAGAGGCACACTGCCTGAGGAGGAGCTCTGTGGGCATTGTCTGATTCAGTGCAATGTAGTACCACGGTGGATACAGCACTAGGGGACATGATTCCATTCCCAGCTCTGCCACTGGCTTTGTATGTGACCATGTGCCTCAGTTTCCCTATCTGCAAAATAGGTCTGAAGATACATATCGCCTTTAAAAAGCTTTTGAGATCTCTGGAGGAGGAGCACTCCCTAACAGCGAGGTGAGTTCGTGGAGCTCAGTGGAATGGAAGTGGAGATGCAGTCATTCTGCCAGCCTTACAAATGGGAAACTCCTACATCCCGTCTTCATACAGATTGAATCCTCTGGCTAATTAATTTGAAAAGGCTCGTACTACTGTACCACCAGTGTTCTGACCATGACAAGCTGGTTAATGTTTTATGACCAAATTTTTGTTTTGTAGGTGTTGAAAAATGGTCTTAGAAAATTTGTGCAAAACATATTTATTTTCTCAAAATGTTCTGTTTTTCCAATGAAACAGGGAATAGAAAAATGTAGTAATTTTTCAGTGTATCCAATTCCTTTTTCTCCCCTTTCCCCTTCCTTTTGGGGAAATGCCAAACCAATAAAAAGAAATATTTTTCATGCCATGTGTAAATAAGCTGCAGAACTCATTGTGACAGGATCCCCAGAGTACAACCTGGAACTGGAGTACCACTGTGACCCCTTAACTCTCCAGCCTAGGATGTCTCTCACAGTGTTTTGCTGGTGACAAGCAGCAAACTCTCCAAGCACTGTCATCACTCAGAACAACAGCAAGTGGAGCCCCACACCCAGCTAGATTTTAGGAATGCTCTCTGAGCCACTCACAAATTACAAGAGAAAGGCACCAGCAAATGGCCCAAGCCCCCAGCCTTGCACCCCTGGAATATACCATCTTGCCCTGGTCAGAAGCCTGACCAATGTAAGTTCATTATCCTGTCTGCCCCTCCCTAAATGTGAAGAGGACACACACTAGCTTTTGTAAACTGAGTTAAGATTTCTCAAGCACTTCAAGCAAAACACACTGTTTATTAACTATAGAAAGATAGATTTTCAGTGATTATAAGCGGTAGGCACAAAAGGTCAGAGATAGTCACCAAAGAAATTAAAAGGTAAGCACACAGTCTAAATCTTAAACCTTATTAGACTAGGCAGTGTTTGGATCAAGCCATTTTTCTCATCCCACTGGATGTTGTAGATTGTTACAGTTCTTAATACACGGCTTTCCCCTTTAAGCCTGGGACTAGTCTCCTCAGATCAGGGCTTTGTCTTCCCAGGATTTTTGTTGCTTCCAGCATAGGTGGGGGAGGAGAAAGGCTAAAAACATGATGCCACTGTCCCCTGTTTTATATCCTCTGTCCATGTGACTGGAAAATACAAGTCCAGACATGTCCTGGTGGACTTTGCTGAGTCACAGAGTTGAGCAATCCCCCATTATGTGATGCTTGTGCAACCCTCTTACAGCATTTAAATCACTTGTTTACAACTCCCATGCTGATTCAAGGTCCCTTAACACCCTCCTGGGAGTGGATCACCTCCTTTGTTGTCAATGGAGAACTTAGCAGTGGAGACCCTCAAACTTACAATATATTTCAGTAACAACCTTATAACAAAATCTCCTAACTTCATACACACTGATGTGCATATTTTGAAAGAACAATGGGTTTCAGCAGATCGTGACCTTTCCCATGATATCCCACGTGGCATGCTTTATATGAACTATATCATAATCATATGACAGGATTGAATAGAGGGGTTCCAGGGCACTGCTTCAAGTGCCACACTCATTGCCACAGAAAGCCACTGGGTACATAGGTCTCATGCCATGGTGCTAAAAATATTTGGGTAAACACGGGGACTCGGGCTCTGAAGCCTCTCCTCCATCTTCTCATTAGACTTCAGAACCTGAGCTCCAGCCTGAACCTGAACATCTACACAGATATTTTTAGTGCCACAGACCAAGCTTTGCAAGTCTGAGTCTGTCAACCTGCGCTCTAAGACGCTTTGCCATGAGCTGCTGCTCACCGTGTAGATGCACCCATTGAGTTCAAGAATTAACAAGATTTTTAAAGGATTTGGATATTTGTATGGACATGATGAGTATCCAGAGTTATCATCTTTAATGATAATAAAAATTCTGGAAGAGATATTAAACCGTATGCTTCAGAGCTTAAAACAATCCTTAGCTTTTAGAGATCAGGATAAATATTTATGTGGGCGATTCCATACATTTCATATAGGCCTAATCAAGGGTTCTTCTGCCATCTTCTGTTGCATCTGGTGCTGGCCACTGTCAGAGACAAGATGGTGGACTAAATGGATCTCAGGTCTGAGCCAATCTGGCAATTCCTATGTTCCTTTTTAAGTGACAACATGGGGAAAGGAAAATAGAAGATCTGCCACAGGGGAAAAAGGCAGAATAGAAAAAAAACTGTAGTGAAAAATATGAATGAATGAATGAATGAGTGATTCTTTTTTCAATGTAACCCAGGCCTGGTCTGTGTGGCACTCTGTCCACCTCTAATGGTGGCTAGGCTAGCTAGCAGTTGATGAACCTGCTCCGGCTTTGGCTGACAGAGAGGTGTCTTTTAGCTCAAGCAGTAGAGGCTCATGTTTTAAGATCAAGAGGTCCCAGGTTTGACTCCTGTTGCTGATGCACAATGGTGTCGGTGTTGTATGATATTTATGGATCAAAAATTATTGAAAAATTTTCAAATTTGTCACAATTATTTTTCTGCATTTCCCAAGGAGCTTTAGCATCCAGCCTTTGCACAGGAGCAGGAGGGAAGGACAGGCTTCTTTTGTCTTCTTGCACTCGCAAACTTCAAGACTTTACATTAATAGGAAACAAAATTATACACCTTCGGAAAGACCTTCTGAGCAGAAGGATTTTTGAATGGTATATAACAAGCACCGGGGCTGATCCTGTATTTCATACACAGGAAAACCTCCTCCGCAAGGTCGGACCTATAGCCTATAGACTTTATACATAGTCACATTGTAGTGTTGTGTGTTGGATAAGTCCTTCAGACAAGGCAACTGTGGGACTCCCCTTAAAACCAACAGGAGACCTCTGCAGGTCCAAAGGTCAGAATTCGGATGAAATCACTGTAGTGGATGATAAGCAGGTTCCAGAAGAACTGATACTAGATGGTACAGAATAAATCTTCCTGCTGTTCCAGCCACGCTCCATGTGCTGGTGGGGTGGGAACACACCCTGATGGAACACAGACAGTGTTGCTTCCACCGGCCTCTCTTAGCTTCTCTTCGCTGGAGCTGGAGGTGTAATTTCCAGCTGATTGAGCTAACATGCTAAAAACAGAGGTGTAATCACAGTAGTGTGATGGGCTAGCCATCCAGGTTTGAGGTATCAGAAAGGACTTTATTTGGGCAGCTAACCTGTCCCACCAGTCATGTCACTGAAGCTACAATTCTATTTTTAGTGCTATAGCTCAATCAGAGCTAGTGCAGGTATGTCTACTCAAGCTGGAAATTACATCTCCAGCTGCACTGTAGACATACCCTCAGAGTTGCTTGTTTTGTGGGGAGGGGTCAAATCCTGCTGGAGCTCCATAGAAACTCTGCTGGTCATTGAAAGGAAACACTGGGATGCACTTCAAAGACCTCCACAGCTAGAGTAGCCCACTTTTCAGTCTGTGCTGATTGGAGCCTTTTCATACTGCTCTTACCAATATGTCCCCTTTGTGGATTTTCTGCCACAAGGGGCTTCTGCTATATTTATGCATGAGCCCTGAGAGAATCTAGACCTAGGAAGCCACATAGTTCTGCTGTGTCATAGAGATAATATCACTAAATAACTTTTTACTTCAGTTAAGAGATTAGCTCACAACAACACTCAAAACTTACTTTTGGGTAAGTGCAAATAATACTAGAGGCAAGTTTGCAGTCTGCCTGGAAATTGCCTAGAGAGTGGCAGAGAATTTTCCTAAAGCAGTATGAGGGATGATTGCTGTTCAGGCTTGCTTAAAAAGTCACTCACATTAGCTATTTGGGAAGATAAATAGACAGACTAGTTGATATCCCAGATTCGAGAGATTTGATTGAGCTGCTGTTAGCAGTAAAAAATGATTATGGTAAATTAATGGTAGTTTCATGGAAATTCTTTAAACTTTAAACATTGTGAAATTCTAAAAGCTTAAGACTTTTGTCAATTTGAGCCAATGCTTCCACATTATTTAAATACCATCTTTTGGGATTTTAAATATTTCATTTTCTGTTCTTGAAACTTCAAGCACCCTGAGAAGGTCCCTCTCATAGACAGAGGCAGGATAATACAGCACAAAGCTTGACTTATCATACCAATTTTCACAATTTTCTGTGCTGCAGATATCTGAAATGCTTAACTCGCACTCTTCACTTGCATATGCAGACCACTTCAGGGTGAAAACTCCATGTCCATTCACATTTCAGTATACCTGGATGTACTACATAAGTCAATCATCTCTATGCAGGAGAGATGGTCCCTATTTTAAATGCAAATTTTAAAAAAAAGGTTGTGGATTTGCACTATATTAGATGTTTTGTAAACCACATTCTTTGGAGCGGTAGAAAACCCTAGGTAAAATCCTGGCTCCAGTGAAGTTAATGACATAACATGCATTTACTTCAATGGGTTCAGGATTTCATCTGTGATTACAAGCAGTTTATGCTGTTTATGCCATTAATACTCAGAAGTTACCGAAACAAACTCACACGGACCTCAGCTGAGTAAAACCGGACTAAGGAACTGAGCATTTGACCCCTGGTGGAGAGAGATATATCCATGCAGAAAGCAACTGACAACATATTATCACCTTCTGTTGAACAAGAAAACCCCAGGATTCTCAAAAGTTATCTTCTGGCCCCTAAATTCAACTGCACACCCACTGGATTTCATTGGCAGCCTAGAATTGCATACCAGTCTCCTGAACCAACCACTACTCCCTCAAAATTTCAGCCCATGGTTTTTTTTCAAAGGCCCCAAACTAAGCCAGTTAGTAGCCTCAACCACTGACATCCTTGGCTCCTAGAGGTTTTCTCCCCATCCCAATCTACCGAAAACATTCTCAGTGATTAAAGCATGAAGACTGACTAACTGAAGACAACATCACTGTTGTAAAACTCTCTCCAAATACTTATGAAGCAACACATCAAGAAATACATCATGGCATTAATCAAAGCCATGAAAATAGCATTTTGAATACAGTCAGCCCAGTACTAAGCTACACCAAGCTCACATTAAGAACTGTCTCATATGGAATCCAGACCCTGCCCACCCCTAGTCTAGCCTTTAAGATGCCTATCCAGTTGCTTTGCATAGTCTTGGTCTGAAAGGCAGCCAGAAGAGAGGCCAAGGATCTTACTCATTATCTTTACCAAAAGCTTTTGATCAGCCATCAAGGTGAATGTTGTTTTATTCTAAGCACCTGTAAAACTTAATTAATTAAAAATGATGCAAATTGCTCTTTCTAGCAATTGCTATAAACTTTACTTTCCAATTTACTTATCTTGACAAATGTGTAAAATGGCCACTCCCCACTGCATGAGGCATTATAGTCTAATAGACATGTGCTGGCAGTAGGGGAATCTCTGGCATCAGATATTAGCAGCAAGTGAAGATCTGGATTAAAATGCACCCAAACATTTGATCTATTTTGCTATTGCTTTCCCAAAAGGCTTCTTACGCTGATACGACGACCAACATGCTGAAAGTGAAGCACATCGTTAAAGGTTTTGCTGAATCAGGTCAGTATATATAGCACTTTGCAGCATCATGCCCTAGCTGATGGTATGTTCAGCTATTAACCACCAAATGTGCAGTGAAATGACAGAATGGGAAGCAGTAGTTCAGAAATGATTTTGCTATTTCAGGATCTGTTCTGACAAAAATTAATGTCTGATATTTACTTAAAGAGTTCCTGCTTTACCCTTCTCTTAAGGCAAAATTGAACAGCATCTTGAAAATTATAGGGTTGTGCACCACCTGTGCAATAAATACTACATGCTTACGTAGACCCTCCCCAAATGCATGGCTCAAAGCCTCCTCCCAAGTGTTTGCTATTTGGACTGGCTTCTCCCCTCTCCTCGCCAATGTTCCCTCCAGTTTTTTCCATGTACGGAATGAATTTTATTATGTGCACCAATGTTGAGAGAATGTGCAGATGTGCACCACCACTAGAAACAAAAAACCTAGATATAATATATATTTTTAAAACTCACCACAGGGATAATTATTCTGGCCAGAACAGGTTGGGTATTTTAGATCTCACTACTCAAAGAATTAAATTTAAGCATAAGAGAGAAATAAAAATTATGAAATGCGTAGACCAGTCAAAAAATTAAAATAAAAACACTTTGAAAGAATAAAATTAGAGAGAATATATGTGCATTGCAGGAAGTATCAAGAAGTGATAACATTAATACAAGTATGTGTTGGGAGGTGAGTGTGAAAGATAGTGTGTGTGTGAGACAGAAATACAGAGTGTGTGAGTGTGTGTGAGAGAAAGATACACAGTATGTGAGTGTGTGTGTGAGAAACACACAGTGTGCATGTGAGTGTGTAAGACACACAGTGTGTGTGAGAGAGAGACACGCACTGCCCCTTTAAGTATGCTGCCCCTTAAAGTAGATTGGCAATTTCCAGTCTGAAGTCTGCTTGTTCAGAGACAGCAGCAGCCACCAGCGAGGTCTGTCCCACATTCCATTCCTGAGCCCTGTCATGTCCCCCCTGCTCTGCAGAGATGGGGCACGGGGTGGGGGGAAGGGGACACTCTGGCATCAGTGCCTCCCTCCTCCACCCCACTCTGCATAGCAAGCAGAAGGGTCCTGGAAGCAGCTGGCTAGGGGCTGCAAGGCAGAGGGCAGGAGCAGCATGGCTGTGGGGTGAGGGGCACCTAAAGTGCATAGTATTTGATATACTGCTGGGCAGAATTTAGATCCTTGCATGGTTTGGGTCCTGGACTCTCTTTTGTGATACCTGGTGCCTCCACTCAGTGTGCCTCCTCAGTGGCCTGATACACAAGAGGTGCTGTGCCTTGGGAAAATGGATAATGCTACCACTGCCTGCAAGAAATATAAAACCTGGTACATAAAACAATTAAGTACATCAACACAAACCCTAGCAAAGAAATTATTATATAAAAAAGGGGGGGCTTCACTGGGAGCAAAAAAAAAAAGATCTGGGAAAGCAGAGAGTTAGACTTAACTAATAAATATTTAATATTAATAAATCAACAAATTCCCCACTTCCCAGCACTCTCAATTTATCTCAACCCCCAGTTCCTTCCCTGGCACCTCTGAAGCAGATGGTACACTACAGATGAATCCATGAGTGCTGCAACTCTGTTAGCACTAGCCAGCTTAAAAAAATGGGGACCTCTGACAGTGTCTCTGTCCTTGGATGGGGCAGGATCCTTTCCTGTCTCCATGGTTTGGAGTCCAGTGGCAGGTCTCGTCTGACTCTCAGTAGTCAACACCACATTGGAATCTTTGCTACTCTCAACATCGTTCTCCAAAAAGCTGGAACTGTCTGACCAAAGTGCTAGATCCCACAGCATGCAAAGACTCCTTTTGTAGGGAGTGTGAGTCAATCAGATACTCCCTGAGCAGTTCTGCTTCTCTCTTAGCTCTCTTTGTCTGTGAACCAGGCTGTCTCCTCCCACTGAGGGGCTCGGCAGCTGTGGCTCATCACCGGCCAGCAAACTGCTTAACCTTATCACACCACGCAGATGCCTCCTATTGGCCTCAGTAGAAGTTTCTAGTCCATTGTGTCCCCGTCCTTGACTCCAAGCATGCTGGGGAATGATTTCAGAGGCCTCTGGTGGCTATAGAATCATAGAATCATATGACTGTAGAACTGGAAGGGACCTCGAGATGTCATGTAATCCAGTCCCCTGCACTCATGGCAGGACTAAGTATTATCTAGACCATTTTTGGCAGGTGTTTGTCTAACCTGCTCTTAAAAATCTCCAATTATGGCGATTCCACCACCTCTATAGGCCATTTATTCCAGTGCTTAACCATCTTGACAGTCAGGAAATTTTTCCCAGTGTCCAACCTAAACTGCCCTTGCTGCAATTTAAGCCCATTGCTTCTTGTCCTATCCTCAGAGTTAAAGGGGAATATTTTTTCTCCCTCCTTGTAACAACTTTTCATGTACATGAAATCTATTATCATGTCCTCTCTCAGTCTCATCTCCAGATTTAAACAAATCATTTTTTTAAATCTTCCCTCATAGGTCATATTTTCTAGAACTTTAATCATTTTTGTTGCTGTTCTCTGGACTTTCTTCAGTTTGCCCACATCTTTCCTGAAATGTGGCACCCAGAACTGGACGCAATACTCCAGCTGAGGCCTAATCAGTGAAGAGTCTTACTTACAACACCCCTGCTAATACGTCTCAGAATGATGTTTCCTTTTTTTCCTGACAGTGTTATGCTGTTGACTCATATTTAGCTTGTGACCACTATGACCCCCAGATCCCTTTCAGCAGAATTCCTTCCTAGGCAGCAGAGGTGGCTCTAGGCATTTTGCCGCCCCAAGCACGGCAGGCAAGCTGCCTTCGATGGCGTGCCTGCGGAGGGTCCTCTGGTCCCGCGGCTTCGGTCCTCCGAAGCCGCGGGACCAGCGGACCCTTCGCAGGCACACCGCCAAAGGCAACCTGCCTGCCGCCTTTGCGGCGCCGGCAGAGTGCCCCCCGTGGCTTGCCGCCCCAAGCATGCGCTTGGCATGCTGGGGCCTGGAGCCACCCCTGCTAGGCAGTCATTTCCCATTTTGTATGTGTGCAACTGATTGTTCCTTCCTAAGTGGAGTATTTTGTTTTTGTCCTTACCGAATTTCATCCTATTTACTTCAGACTGTTTCTCCAGTTTGTCCAGGTCATTTTGAATTTTAATCCTATCCTCCAAAAACTTGAAACCCTTCCCAACTTGGTATCATCCGCAAATTTTATAAGTGTACTCTCTTGAGTGGTAACAGCTAAATTAGACCCCATAATTTTATATGTATAGTTGAGATTATGTTTTCCCATGTGCATTAGTTTGCATTTATCAACATTGAATTCCATCTTCCATTTTATTGCCCAGTCACCCAGTTTTCTGAGATCTTTTTGTGACTCCTCGCAGTCTGCCTGGAACTTAACTATGTTAAGTAGTTTTGTATCATCTGCAAATTTTGTCACCTCACTGTTTACCTCTTTCCCCACATCATTTGTGAATATATTGAATAGGACTGATCCCAGTTCAGACCTCTGGGGGACACCACTATTTACCTACATTAATTCTGAAAACTGACTATTTATTCCTACCCTTTATTTCCTAGCTTTCAACCAGTTACCGATCCATGAGAGGACCTTTCCTCTTATTCCATAAGAGCTTACTTTGCTTAAGAGCCTTTGGTGATGGACCTTGTCAAAGTACACGATATCCACTGGATCCCCCTTGTCCACATGCTTGACCCTCAAAGAATTCTAGTAGATTGGTGAGGCATGATTCTTCTTTACAAAATTTATGTTGACTGTTCCCCAACAAATTATGTGTCTGACAATTGTGTTCTTTACTATAATTTCAACCAGTTTGCCCAGTACTGAAGTCAGGCTTACCAGCCTGTAATTGCTGGGATCACCTCTGGATACCTTTTTAAAAATTGGTGTTACATTAACTATCCACCAGTCATTTGGTACAGACGTTGATTTAAATGATAGGTTTTGAGTTCCTTCAGAAATCTTGGGTGAATACCATCCGGTCCTGGTGACTTATTACTGTGTAGTTTATCAGTTTGTTCCAAAACCTCCTCTAATGACACCCCTATCTGGGACAGTTCTTCAGATTTGTCACCCAGAAAGAATGGATCAGGTTTGGGGGTCTCCCTCACATCTTCAGCCATGAAGACTGATGTGAAGAATTAATGTAGTTTCACTGCAATAGCTTTATCACCCTAGAGTGCTCCTTTAGCATCTTGATCATCCAGTGGCCCCACTGTTTGTTTAGCAAGGTTCCTGCTTCTGATGTACTTAAACATTTTTTGCTATTACTTTTTGAGTCTTTGGCTAAACGTTCTTCAAATTCTTTTTTGGCCTTCCTAATTATATTTTTACACTTCATTTGCCAGGGTTTATGCTCCTTTCTATTTTCCTCACTAGGATTTAACTTCCCCTTTTAAAGGATGCCTTTTTGCCTCTCACTACTTCTTTTACTTTGTTGTTTAGCCATGGTGGCTCTTTTTTTCGTTCTCTTAATATGTTTTTTTTTTTAAATTTGGAGTATGCATTTAAGTTGAACCTGTGTTATGGTGCCTTTAAAAAGTTTCCATGCGGCTTGAAGGGATTTCATTTTTGGCACTGTACCCTTTAGTTTCTGTTTAACTAACCTCCTCATTTTTGTATAGTTCCTCTTCCTGAAATTAAATGCTAAAGTGTTGGGCTGCTGTGGTGATTTTCCCGCCACAGGGATGTTGAATTTAATTATATTATTGTCACTATTACCAAGCGGTCCAGCTATATTCACTTCTTGGACTAGATCCTGTGCTCCACTTAGGAATAAATCAAGAACTGCCTCTCCTCTTGTGGGTTCCAGAACTAGCTGCTCCTAGAAGCAGTCATTTAAGATGTCAAGAAACTTTATCTCTGCATCCCGTCCTGAGGTGACATGAGCCCAGTCAATATGGGGATTGTTGAAATCCCCCATTATTACTGAGGTTTTTTTTTATTTTTATAGCCTCTCTAATCTCCTTGAGCATTTCACAGTCACTATCACTATCCTGGTCAGGTGGTGATTAATATACCCTACTGCTAAATTCTTATTATTTGAGCATTATTATTATGCTTTCTTTCACATATAGTATCTTCCGACATATTTTGTAACCTGATATTACTGTGTCCCATTGATTATCCTCATTCCACCAAGTTTCTGTGATGCCTATTATATCAATTTCCTCATTTAATATGAGGTACTCTTGTTCTCCCATCTTATTATTTAGAGTTCTAGCAATTGTATATAAACATTTTAAAAATTTGTCAGTTTTTAGCTCTCTGCCATGTAATTGAATGGTACTCTTTTTCATTTGACTATTTCTCATCAGATCCTACCCATATTTTTATCATCTTCCATCCTCTCCTCCTTACTAGGACATAGAGAATCTCCATTAATAGATCCTCCCCTAAGTGATGTCTCTGTCCAAACCATACACTCCTCCGCACCTTTCAGCTTCAGCCCAGTCATTAGTTTAAAAATTGCTCTACGATCTTTTTAATGTTAAGGGCCAGCAATCTGGTTCCATTTTGGTTTAGGTAGAGCTCAGCTTTCTTGTATAGGTTCCCCCTTTCCGAAAAGTTTGCCCAATTCCTAAGCAATTTAAACCTCTCCTCCCTACACCATTGTCCCATCCATAAATTGAGATCCTGCAGTTCTGCCTGGCTAAATGGATCTGCGTGTGGAAATGGAAACATTTCAGGGAATGCTACCATGGAGGTACTGGAATTCAATCTCTCACCTAGAAGCCTAAATTTGGCATGTGGAACTGGAAGCATTTCAGGGAATGCTACCAAGGAGGTCCTAGACTTAAATCTCTCATCTAGAATCTTAAATTTGGCTCCAGGACCTCTTGCCTATCCTTCCCTATGTCATTGGTACCTACATGTACCATGACCATTGGCTCCTCCCGAGCACTACACATACATCTATCTAGATTCTCAAGAGATCTGCAACCATTGCACCAGGCAGGTAAGTCACCATGCAATACTCCCGGTCATCACAAACCCGGCTATCTATGTTTCTAATGATGAACCACTCATTACTATTTCCTGTATCTTCCTAATAACTGGAGTTCCCTCACCTGGAGAGGTGTCCTCAGTGTGAGAGGAGATACAGTCTAAGAACAGGTAATAAACAGCATCCAAATGACCTCCACTGTGCTGTTCTTATTTTATGTACATTTATTGTATCACATTCTCAAAATTGAAATTAATTCTTTGCCATCTTCCTCTTTTGGAAATTTGCCCCTTCATTCTTTGTGTTAACTTTCTTCATACATTTGATATTTGAATTAATGTTGAAGTGTCCTGACTAGAAGCTTAATAGCTAACCTTGCTGAGTGTGACAAATCCAGCCAGTTTCAATCTGGACATGGATACTATTTTTCTATGTCCATATGGTGCATGCCAATACACCATGAGAGGTATTGAGGTACTGTTCTTGATGTTCCAACTAAGAGGTACTCAGGAAACCTGAAGATAATTTCAATGAAGACAATTACTGGAACCAGGCCTTAGAGATGTGCCCTGGTTCAAGAAAACATTGATTATATGCTTAATTTTTAGCATCTGAGTAATCCCAGACTCATTCAGCAGAGTTCTTAAGCAAGTTCAATGGCACTTTGCTAAACAGGGATGGGATTACTCTATGCTTGAGGACCCACAGAGAAACTTTCATAGTAGTAACTCGGCCCTGGTCCTGTTCTGTGAGTGCGTGGGTGTGACCATGTAAGTCACAAAGCAGGACTGGGGCCCACTGTTGTACAGAATCACTCTGTAAAGTAAAATATAGTCTCACTTTATTACAATGAGATTCTAATGGAGGTAATTTTATCAACATCATACTCTACCTTTGGACATTATTATTATCAGCACTAGTACAATACATATTACATTAATTTCAGTACTTAATGGTACATCAGTTAAATATTATTATAATCTCTTTAATATGAATACATCAAAATACATGGTGTATGTGCTTTAAAACAGTAATAAAAAGTGGAAGTGAACACATGGCTTATGAAAGGGAGGTACTAAAAATATTAGACCACGTTATTCATTACATGGGCAAGCACCCTGCATACTTAAATCTCTATCAGTACAACTAAGTTCTAGCATGCAACATTGACCACAAACAGAACGTAGTTTTCAAGAATGTATTTGTTGCTTGAAATTGACTGACTAATAATTTTGGCGCATAATTCTTTAACTGTTGCTGATTTTTCAGCAGTTCAGTGTGGATATTCAAAACTCCAGCTATTGTGATTGTATACTCATATTTGCAATTGTATGTTTCTGTAGCCTGGAACAAGGCATATAACTTTCCTAATCAGGTTTCCAGTGAGAATGCTTGCATTCAGCAATTCAGAATTTGATTTCCAGGTTTATTCTTTGCTATTAGCTTAAAATTAGTGGTTTCCATGAACGTTCTACCTAGTAAACTTGTTCACTTGAATATTTCTGGGAAACAAACACAAAAGGGACATGACCACAGCCAAAGCCATCTTGTTTTAAAATTGGAACAATCATTCACAGAAAATGTTGTGCAGTTTGTACCCAGTTCTATTTAAAATGCACTAACTTTGCATTTACAGAATGTGGAATAATAGAAAATAAAGGAATGTCATAATGGATCAGTACAGTGGTCTGTCTAGTCCAGTATCCTCCCTCTGAGAAGGTCAAATCTCAGATGCTTCAGAGGAAGGTGTACAATTCCTCTCATCCCCTGGACAATTATGCAATAAAATACCTATGAGGGAAGTTTCTTCCTGACTAAGTAATTATTTTTTTACTTATGTCTAGAAGCATGAAGGTTGATATTCATTATACTTTTTATTTCCACATTACCCATGGCTTCTATAGTGGCCAGTTTAAACTAACAATGGATGGGAGGGAACTTGCACTAAGCTTCTAGACTATATAGACATGAATACAACACATGATCTTCCTGTTTATGTTAATATATGCCTTCTTTTGGACCCACAGGTTGTCAAATGCATACAGTAGCTGGGAGAGCATCAGTTAATTTACCTCTTGATTGAGTTAATGATTGGCCAAACTGACCCCTTGCTCTTGCCAGCTCAGAGTTATTCAGCCGACTAGACAGGGAGCCAATGATCACTACCCGTTGAGCCCAACGATCTAGCCAGTTTTCTATCCACCTTATAGTCCAATCATCCAGCCCATACTTCTTAACTTGCTGGCAAGAATACTGTGGGAGATTGTATCAAAAGCTTCGCTAAAGTCAAGGAATAACACATCCACAGACCCAGTTATCTCCTCATAGAAGGCAATTAGATTAGTCAGGCATGACTTGCCCTTGGTGAATCCACTCTGACTGTTCCTGATCACTTTCCTCTCCTCTAAGTGCTTCAGGATTGATTTCCTGAGGACCTGCTCCATGATATTTTCAGGGACTGAGGTGAGGCTGACTGGCCTGTAGTTCCCCTGATCCTCTTTCTTCCCTTTTTTAAAGATGGGCACTATAGTAGCCTTTTTCCAGTGATCCAGGACCTCCCCTGTTTGCCATGGCCAATGGCTCTGCAATCACATCCACCAACTCCTTTAGCACCTTTGGATGCAGCGCATCTGGCCCCATGGACTTATGCTCGTCCAGTTTTTCTAAATAAAGGAGCAGAAACCACCCTCTCCATCCCACGGGCAGAGTGGCCAGCACGGGGCTTGAACCCATGACCGTGGTGTTATTAGCACAACACTCTAACCAGCTGAGCTAGCCAGCCTGCTTCTGAAAGTAGTATGCTCCCTACCTCATCCATCTCCAATTTTGGAAGGCACTTCAGTTTCTTAAACCTTGGTGTGAATGCTGTAGCTGTCTTTAGAAATCTCACATTGGTACCTTATTTGTGTTTTGTCAAATCTGCAGTGAAAGTGTTCTTAAAATGAACATGTGCTGGGTCATCATCTGAGATTACTATAACATGAAATATATGGCAGAATGCAGGTAAAACAAAGCAAGGGACATACAATTCTCCCTCAAGGAGTTCAGTAACAAATTTAATTAATACATTATTTTTTAATGAGCGTCATCAGCATGGAAACATGTCCGCTGGAGTGGTTGTCGAAGCATGAAGGGACATACAAATGTTTAGCATATCTGGCACGAAAACACCTTGCAATACCAGATACAAAAGTCCCATGCAAATGCCTGTTCTCACTGTCTGTTGACATTGTAAAAAAGAAGAGGGCAGTATTATCTCCTGTAAATGTAAATAAACCTGTTTGTCTTAAGCTACTGACTGAACAAGAAGTAGGACTGAGTGGACTTGTAGGCTCTAAAGTTTTACATTATTTTGGTTTTGAGTGCAGTTATGTAACAAAAAAATCTACATTTATAAGTTGCACTTTCACGGCAAAGAGATTGCACTACGGTACTTGTATGAGGTGAATTGAAAAATACTATTTATTTTGTTTATGATTTTTACAGTGCAAATATTTGTAATCAAAAATAATATACACTTGATTTCAATAACAACACAGTATACAATATATATGAAAAAGTAAAAACCATCCAGAATATTTAATAATTTTCAATTGGTATTCTATTGTTTAACAGTGTGATTAAAACAGCAATTAATTACGATTAATTTTTAATCACGATGTATTTTTGAGTTAATTGCGTGAGTTAATTGCAATTAATTGACAGCCCTAATAATAACCTGGCCATATGTTTTAATGAGGGCAATCGGCATATGGGTGGCCAAATGCCTGATGTACTTTCTCTCACTACATTGAAATAAGTTGGGAAAAATATTAAAACCAGTTTGGTCCCCTGAGTATGCAGAATTTGAAACTTATTGAATGAGTTGAGTGTAGCTATAATCATATGGCTAGGGTATGCCATGTGGATGATTTTGTACACAAATGTGTTATAGCAAGAATGACAATATTCTTTTCTTTCCCATTTTATTGTTGCTTAAGGAGCGTGTTAGCGTGATCAGCACTCTTGATAAAATATGTAAATATTCAGAGTCTGCTATTCTTATTCTTGTGTAGTCGTATCATAACAACTATCCGATGGAAAGTGATAGCGATCAATTCCCATAAAGAGAAAGCTCAGAATGACTTTTCGGTTCAAATATCACTGTGACTTTGTTAGTTCTAGCTTAATAACTCTGATGTGGTTTTTGCCTTCAGGACATTGAAGTATCTACAACCTTGCTGACTTGTATTCTCTTTTATGATAATCCTAAAGATTTCAAGCTGTGCTTGTGATTATTTTAATATTGAACCAATGATGTTATCTAACATGTCCTCACTATTATATAATAGGAAGTTTATATTCATGTTTTGAAATTGCTACTTTTAAAAATTCTGATTGGAACTCCAGAGTTGTGCACCCCTTCTGTGCTAAGTGTCCATCATAAGCAGGTACATGGGATTTTGACATAGGAATAAGTACAAATAAGAAATATTAGGTAGATTGTGCTTTTCAGAATTCTGGAAATGAATGTCAAACAGGCAAACGGACAGGAAAAATATTATGACTGAGACAAAATCTCACCTCTAAAAGGTTGAGCAACCAATGATTTGTTAGAAGTATATCTGACCTCAAAACGTGATAACTGTTTTTTGGCAAGCCGTTTTGGCTTGGAATTTAGCAAAAGCAGAATGGCCAAGATTCCCAAAAATGACTCTTGATTTTGAGTGCCAGGTTTAGCACACATAAAGGGGCCTGTTATCAAGAAGTGTTCCACACCAGCCCTCTGAAAATCACACCCTTTATTAATTCTCAAGTTGGACATCCAAAATCTAAACGCTCTGTATCTTTAGTCACTTCAGAAAATCTTGCCAACTGTTGACTTTGTAGCAAATCTGCAGATACTGAGGTTTTCACTTAGAGCTGGTCAAATATTTTTTAGGTTTGGAAAATTCCTGTTCAAATTTCAAATCTTGATTAAAAAATGAGGGTGAGGTGGGAGACAATTCTTTTAAACAAAACTTTCCTGATTTTTTTCTCGTAATTTTTGGACTAATTCTAGACTTCACTGCTGCCTCTATGATCACAAAAATTCCAGATCCTTCTGTTCCAAAAACACAGAGCTCAGCAGTTGAGTTAACAGGAAAATTCCATTAGCCCTTAGCAATATTAGGCTGGTAAATAGACTGAATACCTATCCCACTCTTAGTACAACATACACACACACATTGGACTAGTAGCCAAAACTCATGCCCTTTCCTGGGGATATTCTCTATTATTAACTTTAAGAAAAAACAAACATAAGTTTGATCTTCTTCCTGAGCTGTTACTAGACAGGTTTTTTTTATCCCTTAGTCCCTTCTGACTCAGGGAGATATATACACAATAATATACTCTAGTAATAGAATCAATGTGACCCATTATGGTCTAGCTTCTCGGGTGAGCCAGCCAAATAACCATGTTTTTCTATGTAGGGTTCTAGTACCTGGGATTCTATCACAGGCTTAGCACATGTAAGCTGAATAGTTCTGATTCCAATTCCCTAAGTGGGCAGTGGTACACATATACATGAGCCCAGTTCATAGATTCATAGCTTCTAGGGCTGAAGGGACCTCGAGAGGTCATTAAGTCCAGTCCCCTGCCCTCATGACAGGACCAAATACTGTCTAAGCCATCTCTGATAGACATTTATCTAACCTACTCTTAAATATCTAGTTCATTGTAATATAATCTGGTTCTTAGATATGTAAGGTCTGATTCTACAGTACTTATGTTTATTAGGGCTATAGATTAATCACAGTTAACTCAAAAAAATTAATTGCAATTAATCAGAGTTTTAATCACACTGTTAAACAATAGAATACTGACTGAAATGTATTACTTTTTTTGATGTTTTTCTAAATTTTCAGATATATTGATTTCAGTTACAACACAAAATACAAAGTGTACAGTGCTCACTCTATATTATTATTTTTCATTACAAATATTTGATCCGAAAAGAATTATAAACAAAAGAAATAGTATTTTTAAATTCACTTCGTACAAGTACTGTGGTGCAATCATTTATTGTGAAAGTGAAACTTACAAATGTAGGTTTTTTGTTACATAACTGCACTAAAAAATAAAATAAATAAAATTAAGCTTTAGAGCCCACAAGTCCACTCAGTCCTACTTCCTGTTCAGCCAATCACTAAGACAAACAAGTTTGTTTACATTTATAGGAAATATTGCTGCCCCCATCTTATTTACAATGTCACCCAAAAGTGACAACAGGCATTCACATGAGACTTTTGTAGCCGGCATTGCAAGGTTTTTATGTGCCAGATATGCTAAACATTTGTATGCTCCTTCGTCTTCGGCCGCCATTCCAGAGGACATGTTTCCATCTGATGACGCTCATTAAAAAATAATGTGTTAATTAAATTTGTGACTGGACTCCTTGGTGGAGAATTGTATGTCTCCAGCTCTGCTGTACTCACATGCTACCATATATTTCATGTTATAGTAGTCTCGGATGATGACTCAGTACATGTTCGTTTTAAGAACACTTTTACTGCAGATTTGACAAAATGCAAAGAAGGTACCAATGTAAGGTTTCTAAAGATAGCTACTGCACTTGACCCAAGGTTTAAGAAATGCCTTCCAAAACTGGAGAGGGATGAGGTGTGGAGCATGCTTTCAGAAGTCTCAAAAGAGCAACACTCTGATGCGGAAACCTAAACTACCAAAAAATAATATCAACCTTCTGCTAGTGGCATCTGACTCAGATGATGAAAATGAACAGGCGTCTATCTGCACTGCTTTGGATTGTTATCGAGCAGAACCCGTCATCAGCATGGATACATGCACTGTGAAATGGTGATTGAAGAATGAAGGGACATGTGAATCTTTAGTGCACCTGGCATGTAAATATCTTGTGACACCGGCTACATCAGTGCCTTGTGAATGCCTGGTCTCACTTTCTGGTGACATTGTGAACAAGAAAAAGGCAGCATTATCTCCTGCAAATGTAAACAAACTTGTTTGTCTGAGAGATTGGCTGAAGAATAAATAGGACTGAGTGGACTTGTAGGCTCCAAAGTTTTACATTGTTTTATTTTTGAAGGAAGTTATTTTTGGGACATAATTCTACATTTGTAAATTCAACTTTCATGATAAAGAGATTGCACTACAGTACTTGTATTATGCGGTGAACTGAAAAATACTATTTCTTTTATGTTTTTACAGTGCAAACATTTGTAATAAAAAATAAAAATAAGGTGAGCACTGTACACTTAGTATTCTGTGTTGTAACTGAAATCAATATATTTGAAAATGTAGAAAATATCCAAAAATATTTAAATAAATGAATTAACTGTCCTATTAATCATGATTACTTTTTTAATTGCTTGACAGCCCTAATGTTTTCATAACTCTCATTGAAGTCAAATGGAACATTATGTATGCAACGATTACAGGACAGGAAACTGAGTGTTACAGCATGGAGGTAGTCAGAAAAGTTGTGGGGCTCAATATTTATTTTCTCTCATAACTTCTAGACCAGCCTGGCATCTATCTATATGTCAAATGATGTTATTTCTGATACTGACATCTCAATCACTGATTAACTCTTACAGCTCTGAAGCCTTTTTTGTTTTGTGTGTGGAGGGGTTCTTTTTTTGCTAGACACTTTAAAAACATGTAAAAAACCATGGGGAAATATTTTCAAAAGTAAGTAGGGTTTTTTGAGACCGCTTCAAGAGTCCTGATCTTCACCCTATAGAAATTAGGCTTTTGCAGGCTGTAGTTTTTATAGTTCTTCAGTTTACAGATTTTGAAACCTCATGGGGAGAATGCAGTGAGGCACTTCTGCCCTGTTGGTGTCAATGTAAGTCAAACCACAATCCTGCAGTAAGTCCCTGTCTGAAGAAAGTGACTGTGTTCAAACCTGAAACCACAATGAACTTTCTCTGTCTTGTTCCCCATTTTCATCCCATTAAATGGCAGGATGGTTCTGATTTGATTACAGATAGATTAACTGTGATGCCCTCTTCTGCTGGCCTGCTGCTTTTTAGGAAAACTGCATAGGGAAGCAGACATAGATTGCAGATTGTAGGAGCAGAAGGCACCAAAGCAGGGACCTTCTGCATAAAGAGAACTCTCCACAGCTTTGAGTGGACTTTCTCTACCCTGAGCTCATTGACTGTTTGCTCCATCCCTCCCCCTGCTCACAATCTCTGCATCTGAGCTTCACTACATACCTGCCCCTTTTACTCTTTCCCACCCTGTCCTTTTCACTCCCCTTCCATTTCCTTTTAGCTGATCCCCTCCTACTAACCCTCCTCCCAAAAAATCTGGAACTAACATGATGTTGGCCACCATTGCATTGTTCATGCAGCTTGTATGTTAGATGCTTTCCCCCACCCTGTGTCTGGTTTTATTTAGAGCATAAGTACATCATGGCAGGGACTATCTGCTACTCCATGTTTGATTAGTGCCTAGCACAGTGGGAGCCCATTCCTGGTTGGGCCTTAGGCTCTATAGCAATAAACATGATCACTACCACTACTACCACCTTATAAAAATATAGCTTGCTTAAAACAATTTGATTAGATATCTGAGGCTATCCTGGGATCCAAAATTGTGTTAAACCCAGACATGTGATCAATATAATTGTACCGTCTCTGAGGTACTACTGTTTTATTATACACAATGGGTAAAACCCTCTCATCACTGAAGTCAATGGGAGTTTTTCCACTGACGTCAATGGAGCCTGGATTTCACCCAGTGTTTTTCTCATATTGTTACATCCTCCCATTCCTTCCCTCTCATTTGTCCGCTTCATTCAAGTGTTGCTTCTTGACATAATCCTAGACTGTGATCTCTCTGGGGCAGAGACTGGATTGTTTACTAGTTTGTACAATGTCTAGGACAATGTGGCCCTACTTCTTGACGAAAACTACTAGCCACTACTGTAGTACAAATTAATAATAACCAGAAACAGTGATCATCGGTGTCAAATCATCAGAAGTCATCAGTGTTCACATGTCTTTCAGAAGACAACAAATGTTGCACCTCCACTGATATTAAAGATTCATGGATTTTAAGGCCATCAGATCATGTACTCTGCCCTCCTCCAGTACATCACAAGTCATAGAATTTCATCCAGTTACTTCTGTATTGAGCCCAATAGCTAAGCATAGAGGTGAGTTCCCACCTACACATACCCCTACCAAAGCACTGACATCAATGGGAAGATTGTCTGAATAAGGACGCTAGCTGCAGGCCTCCTGTCAGTAACCACAATACTGTTGGTTAAGACAACAAGAGGACCCCGAGGGAAAATTTTAGTTTTTCTTCAATCGCACCCTTAAAAACTTGGTAAGTTTAAGCATGATATGCTTTAATTGTACAGGCCATCTACTTGGAATTGCAAATCCCTGCTGGGTACCTAGCTGAGAATTATCTATGTAGGGAAATAGTTTAATTAATCACAAAAAAACATATACCTAATGTGAATGGGCTGAGTATAGAGTATGAATTAAAAAAACATTTTCGGTGAGAAGAACTATCTCCTGTGAGATTTGCATAGAAATGGCCTAAATAACTATATTTGGGAATAGAGCCCACACTTTTCAAACTGGTATGATTTTATTAAACATAGTTCTTAACAATTCTGAACATAAGAGGGGGGTAAATCAGGAGATAAATAACACATACAACAGAAATGGCCCAGAGAGGAGTAGATGTTTGTTTCATAAATATTATAAGCCTCACACAATTCTCCAGGTAATAACTCAGTATTCAACACATTTAATGAAGAGCAGCAACAAAGAAAAAAGGGCATTTTAGCTCCAAGTCTAGCTCAGCTATGGTGTTGAATAAGTGTTTCCGCAATAATGGAAACTGACTCATGCAGGAACAGCTTTGTATCATGTTACCAGAGATGAAATTATCGGACTTTGTCTGAATCATCAATATGATATTAAAAAAGCGACAACAGTGATTTTTGTACCAATACTACAATTTGATATAAGAGTGGAGCTAATAATATCAATGATTATTTCCTATGGTCCATAGCCTGTAAAAGATCCAAGTGTTTTGCTTACTCTTCTTTAGAAAGTACTTTTATGGGGTGATTTAGATTCTGCTCTGCATTTCCTTTTCTAATGTGGTTTAACTGTAATCTCTAAAACAAGACAGTTTGCCTGGATAAAAGAGTTTACAATCTAAGGCCCCAGTTCAGCAAGCTTCTTAAGCACATGCCTAACTATAAGCATGTGAATGATCCCATTGAAGTCAGTGGGACTGTTCATGCACTCAAAGTTAAGTGCGTGCTTAAGTGCCTTTCAGAGGCAAGGCCTAAAACAAAGATAAGAAAAAACACAAGGCAACTGTTTGGATAAAGGAGTGTGGGGAGATTATTGTTGTTGAAGAAAAGATTTCTGGATGAAGTGGGTTTAACAGTTTACAAAAAAGATGCTTGGTGGGGAAGAACCAGAAGATTTACAAGCGGAGGGCATAACATGAAAGATGGTGTGAGGCTGAGACAATAAGAGAGGATATGAAGGGAAAAGTAAGGGGATATGATTGGGAGATATACAGGGAGTAAGAGAGAAAATAGGAGAGATATGAGATCAAACATGAAGATGGGATCAAATCATTTATTGCCTTGAAGGGACAAGAAATTGAAACAACAAAAGACAACGGGTGAAATTCCTCATTGATGTCAATGGGATTTTTGACCGAGGATTTCACTCAAGTAATCAGTGAAAGAACATTGGAGAAAAAGAAAGGGGAAGGCAGAGAAGATGATGCTAGCAACAGCACTTTGAATGGGTATGAATGAACCGGTGCAGAGGATGTGGTGAAAGGCAATGAGGCCAAACAGGAGAAAATTACACTTATCAAGGCAAAAGATGGCCAAAAAGTAAGAAAGTGAAGTATTATGCGGAGAACAGAATCCATGCTGTTCCAGCTGCTGAAAGGTTAACAGGAAAATTAGCTGCCTCCTCAGCTGGGGCTCATTGGTGGCCCTGCAACAGTTGGGAAGATAAAAAGCCTCCAGCTCAGAAGAGGCTGAGGAATCACTGCAAAGACAGGCTGTATGGAAGCTTCCCAGGTAGCTGGACCTTTAGAAGAAGAGGATCACAGAATGTAAGTCTGGGAAACAACCTACAAGAGGGGCATTGTAGGAATCAGTAAGGGACTGGGACACATTGGTTCCAGCTGCTTCATAAGGGGTCCCTGTATTAGAGCACAGAGGAAAGAGCAGGCAGGTTCCCCTACTAACCACAGCAGCGTGGTTATTTAAGCCTGTAAAACAAAGGGGTCCAAATCCTAAGAGGCCAGAGACTGTCAAACATTTCCTAGGAATACTGGCTTCCTAAGTCACTAGACTATTTACCAACCTGAGAGGGGAGAGGTTGGTGGGCTGGACTCATAAAGAGGAGCTGCCAGACATGGGACAACAAGGTCATTCTCCCAGTCAAGGAGAAACTGAAGCAGACTTGCTGTAACACCTGCTCATCCACCATTTTGGAAAGATGTTTGTTTTGGAATTTCCCTAAATTCAATTAAAAGAGTTTTTTAAAAACACTCAAATAAAATGCAAGGTGTTATTTCAGACTGAATAATTTTTCTTCATTTGACCTGAAATGATTTTTTAAAAACTTGTCATTTAACTGAGAAATTCAATAAATTCCATTTTGGTTTGATTGAAAAATCAGCTATTTCCCCAGCTCTAGTGCTGTAAAGTAAAGTAAGTAAATGAGGTTGGTAGTAGAGAATATAGAGGGTAAAGTAAGAGAAGATGACTGAGTAGAGAGCCCTGGGGAATGCTGACAGATAGGCGAGGAGAATATGAGGGAATGCTGAAGAAGATGCTGAACGACTGGTTGGCAAGACAGTATGAGAGCCAGGAGAGCACAGAGCAACAAGTTTAGCGTGGAGAGGAAGCAAGGGGGGACGAGAATGATATCTGGAGTCAAAGGCAACAGCTAGATTAGGATAGGAATTAATAAAGTGTCCCTCTGGATAGGGCTTGTGAGAAATTATTAATGACCTTTGTGAAGATACCTCTGATAGAGTGCGAACACTAGGAGCCAGCAGAACTAGTAAAAACAGAATATTTTTCTTTATTTTTTTTGCCTAAAAGTCCCTTTTTCCACCAAAAAAGTCTGATTTTTTGGACCAGCTTTAAAGAAGGCACAAAAACAAGTTTGTAAGCAGACCAAAAAGGAGCTGATGGATTAAAAGTAAGGGAGGAAGGGGCTCTGGTGTGGGAGAGAATCAAGCTAACTCTTTAAAAGACACTTCCTTTGCCTTTCAGATAGAACATGATACATAAGCTGTCCCATGCCATATTATGTCAGGCTTGCTCGCATTTTATATTGTGGCCAAATGTAATTCGACACAGAAAGTGAACAGACTGTTATGTTGCATCAAACACTTATGGAAAGGATGCTAAATCTCTAATAGAAAATAAAGGGATACACTCAGTGCTCAAAAGCTGGCTTTTTCAAAACAAGACAACAACAAAAACCCAAGCTTGTGAAGCAGCCTTGTGTGCTTTCTGAACAAAACCAATTCATAAAAGAATATTTCTATCCAAAAGAAACCAGTGCTAGGATAGTGCTAAGTTTCTATGGGTTAAGTCCAAAACAGTACCAACATCAGGATGGACAGGGTGACAGCCAAGGCTGTAGTATAAAGAGTGGAACTGGTGTGATACAGCATGGCTAGAGGACAGCAGGAGAGTGTTAGCAGGGAGCCTTATTCCCTGCAAGGGGAGGAAGGTTTGCTATAGATTAACTAGAGCACCTGAAGCCAATTAGAGCACCAGCAGTCAGTCATGTGATAAAAACCCCTGCTTCAGTCAGACAATGTGGGACTTGGAGCAGGAAGGTTTGGTTGGAGCAAATATTTCAGCAGCTTTGTTGACTCCTACACTTACAATGGATTAAAATTCATACTCTCTGGAAAAGCAATCTTTTTTTTTCATCTTGTCATTTGGTGACTGGTGGGCCCAACATGTATTAAGCCTAAAGCCTATGAGGTACACCAAATTATCAAGATACTTTTAGAATGCTATTAAGCTATTGCACTGGTCTACAATTTTTGAGACGTCATCTGCTTCAGAGATAAAATGTGGTATTTATTATGTATTTTGATGTGCTGAATTCAAATATGACAATTAAAACAACTGATTGGCTACTGTTTCTAAGATATTTAAGTTTTTACATTTTATGTCTATGTATATTGTGTAGATAGTAGAGTTTTAATCATAAATTGTAAACCTAGGTCTTTTCATGTGTTTATGGTTGCTTTACATGATAATATTTCACCTGTCCTGTTTATGTAACACTTTAAAAATCAGCAAAAGGGTTATATAAATAAAATTTATTATGAAACAAAAGGCAAAAAACTATTATGTACATAGTTTAGTCCTATTCAGTGTCTACTCGGCGCTTCTTGGCTTGTCTCTTGTATTCATTAAATGGAGCATCTCTTGTCACTGTCCAGCAATAGTCTGCAAGCATTGATTGGCTCCATTTGCCCTGATAGCGTTTCTCCATTGTTGCAATGTCCTGGTGAAATCGCTCGCCGTGCTCGTCGCTCACTGCTCCGCAGTTCGGTGGAAAAAAATCTAGATGAGAGTGCAAAAAATGTATCTTTAGTGACATGTTGCAACCAAGGCTTTTGTATGCCTTGAGGAGGTTTTCCACCAACAACCTGTAGTTGTCTGCCTTGTTGTTTCCGAGAAAATTTATTGCCACTAACTGGAAGGCTTTCCATGCCGTCTTTTCCTTGCCACACAGTGCATGGTCAAATGCATCATCTCGAAGAAGTTCACGAATCTGAGGACCAACAAAGACACCTTCCTTTATCTTAGCTTCACTTAACCTTGGAAATTTTCCACGGAGGTACTTGAAAGCTGCTTGTGTTTTGTCAATGGCCTTGACAAAGTTCTTCATCAGACCCAGCTTGATGTGTAAGGGTGGTAACAAAATCTTCCTTGATTCAACAAGTGGTGGATGCTGAACACTTTTCCTCCCAGGCTCCAATGACTGTCGGAGTGGCCAATCTTTCTTGATGTAGTGGGAATCTCTTGCACGACTATCCCATTCGCAGAGAAAACAGCAGTACTTTGTGTATCCAGTCTGCAGACCAAGCAAGAGAGCAACAACCTTCAAATCGCCACAAAGCTGCCACTGATGTTGGTCATAGTTTATGCACCTCAAAAGTTGTTTCATGTTGTCATAGGTTTCCTTCATATGGACTGCATGACCAACTGGAATTGATGGCAAAACATTGCCATTATGCAGCAAAACAGCTTTAAGACTCGTCTTCGATGAATCAATGAACAGTCTCCACTCATCTGGATCGTGAACGATGTTGAGGGCTGCCATCACACCATCGATGTTGTTGCAGGCTACAAGATCACCTTCCATGAAGAAGAATGGGACAAGATCCTTTTGACGGTCACGGAACATGGAAACCCTAACATCACCTGCCAGGAGATTCCACTGCTGTAGTCTGGAGCCCAACAGCTAGACTAGAGCCAATCAACAATTTTAAGCATCATTTTTGTTCTCAGTGACCCAGAATTAGTAAAGTTTGACTACATTTATTTCAGAAGCATTTTGGCTGTAGAGCAGTGTTGTAGGATGTGGAAAAAGACAGTTTGCAAAGATACAAAATCCACACTGTCTTGTTATTTGACTTAGTAAATGATTTTGCAGGGAATGTACAAGACCAACAGATGCTAAATTGACAAATGTAATGTATTTATTGGAAATTTATATCTGTATATAAATGGCATAAACAATGACACCAGACACTGATCTTGCAGTTAGAAATTTATGAAATATGATGGGAAGTTTGGAAATGTGCTAAAAGTAAAGATAAGTTTGTATATGAAAAGAGGAACCTGGTTAAAGTGAAATAATAAACCCAGCACCTATAACAAGGTCTCATTATAGGCTATGAGTCAAACTTGGATCAGTCTATCATCTTTGTTATCAGCTTCAAGTTTCAGTTTCACAGACTGTGTGCCTTCCCACAGATGGTGTAATGAACGTGTCTCTCTGTTATGCGCTGTACTAAGAACTGATTAATACGTTTAAATCAAGATTAGGTACCTGAGGTCTCTGTCTTATTACTAAAGAGACTGCGCCTACATTAGTAACACACTCTTCCTGTACATCACAAGAATAGACTGAAAAAAAAGACTATCATTCAAATGACTCCAGCCCTGCTGAGTTTGAAAGCCTTGTTCCTGCGAACTTGCTGATGGGACACAAAGGTTCCACCCAGATTTGAAACAGCCATAATTTGCAGGTTTTCTTTTCTTCGATTGTATACTCTTGCTTGCTTGTTTTTAGGATAGGAAATAAAGCCATGGCTGGGATGAGTTAGTTAGAGTTGGTCCTGCTTTGAGCAGGGGATTTGACTAGATGACCTCCTGAAGTCTCTTCCAACCCTAATATTCCATAAAACAAGAACCAATCAAACAACATGTCTATCAGACATTTGACTATAAAAAGGGGCAAGTTGGTCATTTTAAAATAAATTAAACAAATAATATATGTTGATACTAATTTCAAAAGGGCTTGCAGGAATTAGGCAGCCAAATCACATTGATTTTCAACAGAATTTGCTCCCTTGAGCCTCGTGAAAAATCATCCATTGGCGGTCAGAAGATTCCCTGTGCTTTGGCTCCTTTTGTACTGTTCTGGTGATGCAAAAAGCAAAGTAGTTACCCTAAGCCAGCAATTGAGGACTGTGCCTTCATGGAGCATATCTTTTCTTCTTATGGAATAACACTGGAAAGTCCAGATATCACCCACACATTCAGAATGGTTAAAAATCTATGATAAAAATAGCATCTCTGTAACAATTTTTATAAAGACATGTGGAGACAATTTAACGAGACATGGCTGTTCTACCACAACCGTGTTGACCCAGATACAAGCCGACCCTCCTAGCCCTCTTGGTTCTGAACCCTTACCATGGTAAATCAATCCCTGAGACCAATAAGCTGGAAAAAATTCAAAAGACAAACAAGTCTCCAAAAATATTCCTCCCTGACAAAAAGTACAAACAATAACAGTGCTGGGTCCCAGAGATGATATAATGCTATTGATATAGCTCTACAATGGTTCTGAAATCTTGAATTACATGAGATACAAAACCTCTCTTGACCTGTTACCTGAATCCTTATCACAAAGGATCTTGCTCACACACTCTGGATCAAACTCATTGCCATCTTTAGGGTTAGGAAGGAATTGTCCCCAAGATCAGATTGGCAGGGAGCTGTATCTTTTTGACTTCTTCTGAAGTATGGTGTGCTGATTTCTTACTAGGTTCAGCTGGGCATATCTCACCAAATCAGTTCCCGTCCATTTCAGAGGCCTTGGACATTACTGCACCTCTAGTCCTAGTTCTAGTCCTTGCTTGGAACATAATAGCTTAGTCTCTGCAGGGCTGTAATATTTTAGTCTAATCTAGGTTATTGTTCTCAGAGCAAGGATTGGTCTCGGTGGGGTTTCTAAATTTGCGAATTTTAGAGGTTTCCTGGTCTTGCTCACAGAATATTTGGGCTATGTAGGGAAGCATATGATCTGGGCATAGCAGCAGTCAGTGAGTCAAAAATTAGTTGAGTTGAGGTGTGCCTCTATGTTTTTAGGGGTCAGCCTGCTTTGTTTCTTTCTGTATTGGGGTTTTTGTGAATTATTCTGAATTCTAAGAAATAAAATACAGTCAACCTTTGTAACTATTTGCCAGAGAATGCCGTGAAGGCCAAGACTATAACAGGGTTCAAAAAAGAACTAGGTAAATTCATGGAGGATAGGTCCATCAATGGCTATTAGCCAGGATGGACAACGATGGTGTCCTTAGACTGTGTTTGCCAGAAGCTGGGAATGGGCGACAGGGGCTGGATCACTTGATGATTGCCTGTTTTTATTAATGCCCTCTGGGGGTACTTGGCATTGGCTACCATCTGAAGACAGGATACCAGGCTAGATGGACCTTTGGTCTGACCCACTATGGCCACTCTGATGTCCTTATGTAAAGTACTATTACCTTGAAAACTCCCAGAATGAGCGCACTATGTTAATTATCTAATTTATCTGATTGTCTGCTATGAACATAACGGTTTGGTGGCCTGTGCAGTGCAGGAGGTCAGATTAAATAATCGGGTGGTACCTTTTAGCCTTTAACTGTATTACCCAGTGCTGACTGAAGTACATGGAGTTCTTTCTATTGAATCAATGGATGCTAGAACAGGTTCAGAGGGCTCAGTACTGCCAATTTACTAGTGTTGAGTCGTACCTTACTTTGTAAGGTACTGTATTGGCACAGCCCCTATTCAGCCAGGCAAAGGCTACTAATTACTCTCCTGCTCGGACCTGCTTAGGTTATAACTCCAGCGATGTACGACTGTTACTGCGCTACTCACGCAATACTCCCTGTTGTGAGTCAGTGGGTAGGGAGGGGGCAGGAGAAGCACTGGTTCTGCTCACCAAAACTTGCTGGCCAGAGTAGCTCAGGGGGCAGGTAAACACACACGAGGTAAGTTGCTCCATGAAAACAATGAAGTAATTTACTTACTCCCAGATCCAGGAAAAAGCTAGGGAAGGAAAGGTGACTCTCTCTGGTCCATTCCTGATGTGAGCTACTATGTGGTACCTCCCGCTCAGTTTCAGTATAACCCACGGTAATCAAGGTGACACAACTAGGTTCCAAATGTTTCTTTTTAGCATGTTCCTACACATGCCGTTAAAAGAAGGAATGCTATAGACAGCACAATTACCAGGAGTTGTCTGCGCGTCCAGTATATCCAACATACAAAAAAATAATTTGCAGATTGTGTTTGTCACAAAGCACAACCAGCCTTTCAACTTGATTTTGCCTATTAGGAAGTCAGCAAAAGAGTAATAAAAATGGAGCTGGTGGGAGAAAGTCTCACTGGGGTGAAATTCTTGTTTAAAAGGAGCGGTGGAAATATGGGAAAGGAGCTACAAGTATCCTGAATTACTTTGAAAGAGTATTGAGGTGCTCAGAATAGAACTGGGAAATATGGCCAGCTTTTACTCCCAAAATTCAACAGTTCTGTAATGCAAAGAATAGGGGAGGTGGAAAAGCAGCAGCTTGTCACATCTATACTTAGGCTTGCGTGTGGTGAATATGATGTTTATTGGCAGCTATGTAAATTAGTGCAAATTTAGGGCCCTATCTTACCACCGGTGATTTTAGTTGTAAGCCATTATTTATTCAGCGTTAAAAAGATTTTAGTTCCATCAGTCTTCCTAACAGCAGGGACTTTGTTTTTGGATGACTCACAGTACAGTTCAGTGCATTTAATTTATCCTGATTTTATAAGAGATTTCAAGAGAACAACTTGTAGTTCCTGATAGCACATGCCATGGAATGGAGTGTGCCACCAGACACCCTTGGTGTATGACCTATCCTGAACCATGGCAAACAACGGGGGGTGGGGTGTGTTAACCTTTGAGGATAAATTGTCAAAGACAAAAAGGGAATGATGTCATCTGACTGCCTGTTGGAAGAGAACATAAGTCCAGTTCAGATACTGGTGAAGTATTAGCTTACAAGCTCTTTGGGACAAGGACCATCACTTTCTTATATGTGCCTACAATTCTTACTGTGATGTCCACTGTCTAATACTGGGGATTGCACTATGGATTTCCAGAGTTAAACCCAGGAGCTGCTGCAGCTTGAGCTTTTGAAAAGTCTTTCCTCTCCTTCCCCTTCAAAAATCATATCATATTTTTTTAAAAAAAATCCATATTGAATTAGGACAAATGCTCAAAAACATGATTTTTCTTTGTAGGAAGGGATTTTCAAAAAAAAATGTTTTGGGAGAAATGAACTGGAATTTTTCAGCTTGCCCGTTGTTTGACTGGAAGTGAAATTGACAAGAGCCCTCCTGAGAGGCAAACAAGGAACCGTCATTTCGGTAGTTCCAAGAGAAAATACTTTGGGGGAGGGGGGAATGAAAATTTCCTGTGGAAAATTTAGATTTTGTGAAAAGAACATTTTCCATTGGAAAATTGCTCAGATGGGAAATTGCTGACTACATCCAATAACAACTCATATCCTCTGAACTGAGCACAGAGATAGACCTGTAACAGACCTCCATTCGTGGATTGTTTTAGCACTATGAGTGCCTAATCCCTGTTTGGGGCCTATAGGCACTACTAAAATATAAATAATATTTACTATCATCTTGGTGAGCTAAGAAGTGTTTGTTCTGCCATTTACCTTTTTACTTCATTGTTTTAATGACAGATCACTACTATAAACTTTACAACAGACGCATGAAAGTCCCTTGATTCCCAGCAAACTGTGAGCCATTGTGAGAAAGTGAAGATAGGATTGGCTGAGGCACCCATGTGATTTAGAAAAGCAGCATCCTTTTTGCTAGCGATCAGGCATGCATCCGAGGAGCAACTAATGCAGCAGAGATGAAAGAGGAAAAACTCCCTAAAGGAATTTTGAGCCACATAATGAAGCAGAGACAGAGAGGATTCCCCAAAGGAAGAATAGTTACAAGAGGAATTGTTGGCCACCAGGCAATATTTTTTTTTTTTCCTGTTGTGTCTGATGCCTATAAAAGAATGAGGAAAACCTACCGTTTTGTATTAACTTGTTGTTTCCCTTCTGCACTCGGAAGATAAGAGTCTGCTTGGAGTAGGGGCCTGATCCTGCTAGATGTTGAGTTCCCTGACCCCAATCCAGTGAATGGCTTAAGCATGTGCTTAACTTTAACCATACACACAATCCCACTGAACTAATGTGAGTGTAGGTTTCTCTGTGTTGGGACAAGAATGCTCATGCCCTTGGAGTTTTGACCCCAAAACGCTGAACAGAGGCTGTTGGGTTTTGGCATCATTCAGTGTGATCATTGATTAAGGAGATGGCATAGGTATACTTTGGATGATTTTAGCAGAGACTGGATCAAGTTTTTATTTGCTGCTAGTAAATTCCAATGGAATGTATCGAATTTTGGAGGAGAGCATGATGTAAGCATATTCACTCAAATCAAGTGTTCTATTCCATGTTTAGATTTTGGTATTCTACAGAATTTAGTTCTTTTCCACATGGGAAGCTGGTAATATGATGCATCTGCAGTTCGGTTTTGATCACTTTAGGCCAATTTCTGATATCATTTAAATCCAGAACAACTCTTGAGTTCCACTGAGTACTGATTTAATATAAATAAGATCACTTATATGAATGTATATGGGATACGCATTTGCTTTTCAATAATATTTTGGGTTAATAGCTAGAGAAACTAATTGAAAGGGGTCCAGTACGTCCTGTACCACATACTCACATGAGTAATTCTGTGGTGCTTTGGTAACTGGTGAAAAATGATAAGCTGTCACTTTAACTGTGAAGGATTTCTTGGTTCTGCTTGCAGGCTTGGGAGCTCTGAGGGAAGCTATGTGATCTGGGTCACCTGTGTAAGTCTGGAAAGAGCCAGACTAGAAGGAAGGTGAGTTGAGTTGTGCCTCAGAGAGCAGCCTGCTTTGTCTCTCTCTGTTTTTGGGTTCTTGTGTTATTGCTCTGAAATTATAAGAAATAAAGTAGTGCTACATTGCAACTATCCAGCAAAAATGTTTATGTTTTTACCTAACTTTTCTATGTGTATATCATTAACATAACAACCCATACTCATGTGAGTAGTCCCTCTACTGAACTCAATCTTGGGAGATTTTCAGTTGACATTGAGGCAGGATTAGCCCTATTAGATGATTTATTTAAGGTGACGATCCTGCAAGCACTTATGCACATGAGTAACTTTACTCATGCTCATATTCTGACTCTAGTTGGTGGAATACTCTCCTATGATTCATTAGGAGTTTTATCAGAATCTGAATTCCAACAGTATAAATCCAGAGCAAATTCACAAACTTCATTTAGTTATGCCTGATTTACAGACATGTAACTGACAGCAGAATATGATCTATTGTAAAAATGCCGCTATATGAAAATATGGGGGAAATTTTGCCTCAGAAGCAATGTAGTGTTCCCACTGATTTTTAAAATGAGATCCTTGGTTGCATGTCCCCAAATGCAGAATTATCTCAGGGTGAGCAGTTAAGAAAGAACATGAAGGGCTAGCATGAAAACCAGAATACTTTTGAATGTTCAGTATGAGCAACCAAGTACATAAGCCTGCTCACAGTGAAATCAGTGGGACTTTTGTAGGATTAGGCTCTTAATGCTAATGTTAGAGTAGGAGTAAAAATAGTTACGTGGGAAGGAAAAACATCATGCACTGAGAGCTGTCTTGGTGACATTTGCAATGTTCATTATGGGCGTTGGTATATGTTTTTGTATACAAAGAATCTCCTCTCTGAAAGAATGTTAACTTCTTTATCTGTTCATGTTTCTTGATAACTCTGCAGTGATACAAGAAGACTGAGCTGGAACAAATATCCTGTGCCTGGTTTAGTTATTCAGGATAGATAGAAGATTGCAAAAGGAGAACTGTTGGTGTACAATAAGTAGACTATGTATTCAAAAGATTACAGCTTCCCATTGCAATTACAATTAGAAAATAACCAGTGACAAATATATCCAGTTACTTTTTAATATCTTACAAAGCAGTCTCATTAAAGCAATATTTAATTAAAATTCAATAAGTCCACAATGACAAAACATTTTTTTTTTCAGATTAAATTTAGATGATTATTTTTCCATGTTAGCTTTTTCCTAGTGAGGAATGAGATGTGATTAGATTGCTGATCTCCTGTGTTTCCAGAGTGAAAGGCTGTTTCTTTCACTTTTTTTTTAAAAAAAGAGACTTTTTTCAATGATTCACTTTGATTATCTTGTTAGGAAAAGGTATTTGCCATGTGTTAATTATTCACAAGTTTTCTTAAATAAATGTAACTAGTTTACTATTAAAACTAAGTGGTAATGGATTTAGAGATTTGCAGAACAGTTTGGGAATGATAGCAAAGATTCAGAAGATTATAACTTTAAAGGAACAGCATTTGGCATCTCTTAGATCCCTAAAATGATGAATCTACTATTCACTGTTAACATTATTACTATTAATAATTTCACTCAGCATCAGGACCCCATTCTGAGAGCACTGTACAGTCATGTAGGAAGAGACTGTTCCTTTCTTGAAGAGCTATCATTTTTTTGTGTTTATACAGCACCCACCACAATGGGGTGCTGGTCCATGATTGGTAATACAAATATAATAATAATCATTAACAATTTCGTCTTCTTCTTTTATTATTATTATTATTATTATTTTATTTTATTTTATTAAGGGACACAACATACAAGTAGAAGATTTGGAACTGAGGCACAGAAAGCTAGATAGTGAACCCCTTATGAGTATTGGTCAATTAATTTTAATGGGACTACCTGTCATTGAAATTAGGGGGTTTATGATTTGCCCACAGTCACACAGGAAGTCTGTGGCAGAAAGTCCCTGCTCCCAAATATATTGCAAAATTATAAAAAAAAAAAAATTCTCCTCTCACCCCTATGGGTGGTATGTGTCTTCCTCAACCTCGGGTCCTCTACCAGAGGCCTGGGAGTTTGAGGGTTCTGCGCAGTATCTTAGCTGTTC
>NC_133771.1:20717375-20785346 GCF_003597395.2 Chelonoidis abingdonii
GAGTCTTATCCTTAATCTCTACACCCTTCTGTAGTTCCACCAGCTGACTAACTTCTCTCCGAGTCACCTTGATCTTATCCTCCAACCTCATTTTCCAGGGTGAGTACATACTGTTGTTCTTCTTGATCGTTCTTCTTGATAATTATAATTATGTGTATATATATATATATATAAAATACTTTTCTCTCTCTCTCTCTCTCTAAAATATGTACACACCCAATTAAACAAGTTCCTAGAAGGGAAGACTGGAACAATTACTTTAATGTTATATTTAACACACTGCACGAACACGTCTATTAATCTGAATGACTATTCACTGCCAATATTTCTTTAAAATTAGGTAGACTTTCTGAAATTTTAACTATTTTTTTATTATTTGCATTGCAGTAGCATCTAGCGGCCCTGGCTCCACTGTGCTAGTCACTTACAAATATAGAAAGTGCCTGCCTTGGAGAGCTTTCATTCGAATGATAAGCCAAGAGACAGCAGATGGATACCACAAACACCCAAAGGGAACACCTGGTGGCAGTGATATAATTCCGATCAAAGTAATAAACAGTGGTTACAGCCTACCAGTTGCAAAACCACTGAAAGGCAAGGAGCCAATAGAATGGGGTCAGCTGCCTATAACTGAAAAACCAACCACTGATATCCAAAGTTCAGATTTTAATTTTCAGGGGTTGACACCATGTAGCATCATTGGCTTGTCATCTGCAGGAAATCATCTGTGAGTTTATTTTATTTTTTGCTTGTACTCTAACTCAAGTTTGAATTGTTGTCTCTGGACACAAAGGCCTACTGTCCTCCTTGCTTCCCATATAGCAACTTTTGAAGACACTAGGAGCTACATGGGAGAAATGAAGCTGTGTGAGAAACTCCAGGAGAGGACAAGTGAGAGGTTTGTGACTGAATGTAAAAAGCTGTGATAAAAATGACAGTTGATGTGTTTTCTGGAAGGTGGGCCCTAATGTTGATGGTCAGCGCCAACTTTAGTTGGGTTTTAATCTCTTCAGACGAACAAATAAAAAAAGAAAAGGGTTTTGAACACTGAATTCTCTCATGTCTGCCAAATTCGAAAATAATTCCAGGGAAATAACGCTGGTAATATGTGCGCTTGGAGGAACTGCAATGGCAGATGGTGGTATCTACCTTTGGATTTATTTTAGTTTGCTGCTCAGTTATAATGTGTATTGAAGTCATCAGTTACAAACATGTCACTAACAGTTACTAATAAAATACAGACTCTGTGGGTCATGCTAATTTGTTTGTATGGGGCATTACTAGCTAGTCAAACTGTTCCACTCTGGCAGGAGTATTCTAGAGTCAGGTGTGGTGATACCCAAGGGAGGTGTGGACACACCCTTCAGGTTAGAAAAAGACTGAGCACTACAGATGTGATCGAAACTCAGTACATAGGACCTGGTCCAAAAGCCAGTGAGACGCTAACAGAGGCAGGGGTGGTAGCAGTTGGAGCCGCATTATTTTAGCAAGACAGTGAATCCTACTACCCAGGAATGAGAGCCAGGGAATCAATCAGCCAGCTTAAGAGCTAAGAGAGGGGACAGGAGAAGATGAAAATAGGCATGTATCCATATTACCATGAACCTGGGAAATGGAGGACAGCAGAATAATATTTCTAGATCAACAGTTAAAACAATTGACAGGATATGAGTGGAGAAAAGATGAAAGAGGGAAGGAAAGAGAAGTGGGGAGAGTTTGGAGAATGGAGACAAATGAGAAATTACTTTTATTTCAATTTTCTTTTTGCACAGAGGTCTGGTCTACACTCCCTCCCCCACATTTGTTTCCCACTGATGCTAAGGGAGCTTTTGTGCACGAGGGGTATGTCTACATGGCAACATAAGGCCAGGGTGAGTAGAACTTGAGTTAGCAGACCTTGGGTTTGTTAACCTAGAGCTTGAGTGTCTACATTCATTTGTAACTCCAGGTTAGGAACTGTTGAACCCTGGGTCTCAGCCTGGGGCTCCAGTGTCTACACTGCACTATGCGGGCCTGATTCCAACCACCCATATCCCAGACTTCCTAGAACACTCCCAAAATGTAGCCGTTCTAGCCCTTTGTTTGTGGTGCAGTGTGGGAAACCTTGACTGTTCGCCAAACTTGACTGTTCATAGGACAAAGAAAGTTGGCTTATGGGAGTGTAGGATACTTTTTGGTGGACTCCCAGGGCATGAGTCCATTGCAGCTGTATCTGCACTGCAAAGTAATATGGCTTGACTTCAAGATCCCAGCTTGATTCAGGCTTGACCCCTTCACTGCTGTGGAGTTCTAGGATCCTTGGTTCAAGTCCAGAGTAAGCACGATTCATGTATAGACAGAAGGGGGTCTTCCCTGGAGGTGATGTTGAGGTAAAAATCTGGACAGAAATTCAGCAGATGGATTTTTTCTCTCTTTACATTTCTGGTCTCATTAGGTTAATTTAATTAGGAAATATATGACCATGATTCACAGCCTTTGTTTTCAGTGGTATACAAAAGATAATGGACATTTTAATAGTGGTTTTCGTAGTCAGACCTCAACTCACTAGTAGCGTATTTGGAATTGTTTTCTGGAGTAGCTACAATATTATACATAAATATTACAGTTAAAGGTGATCTGAAAACCAAGTGTTTGACCTGTCCTGGTACAATACCATTGGTTACAGTGCTACAGAATCAGGACATAATCAATGATGTGCATAGCTGCTGTTCAAGACTGTGAAGAGCGACAAAAGGATCTCTCAAAACTGGGTGACAAAATGGCAGATGAAATTCAATGTTGATAAATGCAAAGTAATGCACATTGGAAAATATAATCCCAATTATATGTATAAAAGGATGGGGTCTAAATTAGCTGTTACCGCTCAAGAAAGAGATCTTGGAGTCATTGTGGATAGTTCTCTGAAAACATCCACTCAATGTACAGTGACAGTCAAAAAAGTGCACAGAATGTTTTTCGAATCATTAAGAAAGGGATAGATAATAGGACAGAAAATGTCATGTTGCCTCTATATAAATCCATGGTATGCCCACATCTTGAATACTGTGTGCAGAGGTGGTCACCCCACCTCAAAACAGATGTATTGGACTTGGAAAAGTTTCAGAAAAGGGCAACAAAAATGATTAGGGGTATGGAATGGCTGCCGTATGAGGAGAGATTAATAAGACTGGGACTTTTCAGCTTAGAAAAGAGACAATTAAGGGGGGATATGGTAGAGGTCTATAAAATCATTACTGGTGTGGAGTAAGTAAATAAGGAAGTGCTATTTACTCCTCATAACACAAGAACTAGGGGCCACCAAATGAAATTAGTTGGCAGCAGGTTTAAAACAGACAAAAGGAAGTGTTTTTTTCACACAGTGCACAGTCAACCTGTGGAACTCCTTGCCAGAGGATGTTGTGAAGGCCAAGACTATAACAGGGTTCAAAAAAGAACTAGATAAATTCAGGGAGAACAGGTCCATTAATAAGAACAGGAGTACTTGTGGCACTTTAGAAACTAACAAATTTATTTCCATTAATGGCTATTTGCCAGGATGGGCAGTGATGGTATCCCTAGCTTGTGTTTGCCAGAAGCTGTGAATGGATGATGGGGGATGGATCACTTGATGATTACTTGTTCTGTTCATTGCCTCTGGGGCACCTGGCACTGGCCACTGTTGGAAGATACTGAGCTAGATAGACCTTTGGTCTGATCCATTATGGTTGTTCTTATGTTCTTATTTCTCATAGTCCTGAATGGTAACTAGCATAGTCCTCAAAAGCTGACAAGTTTACTGCCCTGTTTTTTGTCCCAGCTACATTTCTGGAGTCGCAGACTATAAGCTTGAATCTCATGCCCCATTTAAGCCTATGAGGTTGTTCTCGGAAGAGCTTCAATAAAGTGTCTTTTTCACCAAACTATACTGAAACCTTTGTACCATCTGAAAGAAAATCAGGAATGCTAAATGAGTAATGTCAGTGTTGTTGTAGCTATGTTGGTCCCAGGATATTAGAGAGACAAGTTGGGTGAGGTAATATATTTTATTAGACTTGAAAGCTTGTCTTTCGCACCAGCAGAATTTGGTCCAATAAAAGATATTACTGCACCTCACTCACCTTGTCTGTCAAAATGAGGAATATGTTAGTGTCAGCCTCCCCAGACTCACACTGTTACTCTGAGACATCTCATCCATACTAGTGATGGGTATACTAGTGATAGGGGTAGAACATCAGAGACAAAAATGTCATACATGTTTGATTAATTTATCAACCAGCTATAGAGTTAGTCAAATACTTAGAAAGATAGTAATCAAAATAAATGAAAAACTGCAGAACTTGCCAAACATCTTGGTTGCAGGATAACAGATGAGATGGACCTGGGGTCTGATCCAGTGCAGCAACTTCTATATTCCAAGTGCAGGTTAAAAGATTTGGGATGAGTGGTTAGGGCTCTCCCCTGACTCTTGTGAGGCTGGGGAGAAGTTCCTTGCTCTGCCATAAACTTTCTGTGTGACACTGGGCAAATCATTAGGCCTTTCTCTTCTTCGGTTCTTCATGTGTAATATGGGGATAACATGAGCTTTCCTATCTCACAGGGACGCTGTGACTGTAAATATATTAAAATAAGGATTGTGAGACATGCAGACAATATGATAATGGAGATCATGTAAATATCAAAGAGAAATTGTTACTCATCCTGAGGTCTGGCTCAGAAGAATAAAGAGGCATAAAATGATTCTTCCCTGGTTTCCTGCAATCTCAAGAGACTCTGCAGAGTTGTTGTATCCTCTCCAGTGATGGAAGGGGATGAAGCATAAGCTGTGAACCCTTTAATGCAGAGCTTGGATGTAGCTCTGAGACATATGCTGCACCAACTACAGGAATGGCGCTTGGCTTGTCCCCTCCTCCCAGTCTGCTTCCTGGATTGCTCCTGGAGCATGTAAGCAATGTCCCAAATACACAACTCCTGGAAAAGCCAAGACTTAGCCTGGGGAGAGTTTTTTGTACTTAACATCTATCATTTCTGAACTTTGAGCAAACTTATCTGAACCTTGACCTGCAAATATTGGGGATGAGGTGGGGAAATATGTTTTCTCATATAATCTACAAATTGTCCTAGATAGATAGATAGATATGTAATCCATACTTTCATCACGTGGCTATCAGTTCCCATCTAGTGATTGGACTACATAGAGTTTTAAAAATTCTCTGCAGCCTTTAAGGAACTACCTGAGCTAAAATAAGAATGTGCCAGACTGCTGAGCTTTTACTGAACCCTTGAGAACATTTGCACCTGGAAGCAGTCTCTTTGAAATCAATGGGGTCACTTGATGGAAATGGTGCCTTTGCCAGAAGCCCCATGTGTGTTATTCTTACTGAAACAAGTGTCAAAGTTTGAGGTCAGGCATTGTGGCCATTAGCATCTGTGATAGGACTAGAACTATGGAGGTCTGCTGCTAATAATGGATCCATAGCTGACAGTGGGTTGATGGTGTCATCTTTCATGGTGAAAGAAACCAGTGCTACAAGTTTTGTCTTCATTCTTTTTCTTTTTTTCACTGCTTCCATGTTGCCAATGAACTGTTTGAAGCCAATAAGAAAACTGTCTATATTTTAGAGGTTTATACAACCACCCATTACTCTACTCTAGTTAGTATCTGAGCACCTTTCATCTAAAATTGATATCAAGAGTGAAGTCCCTAGTGGACTTCTTGGAGTTTGAAACACTTGTTATTCAGGGTCAAAACTTTGCTCCGAGAAAAACTGGTTGCTGTAAATAGTTTGATGTGTTTAGCCCAATTTCTGTTTGCAAATTATCTGTGATTAGACTGGATGTTATGAAGTTGTCATTTAGAATTATTCAGTGAATGGTTTCTACAAACATATATGATCCTATGGCTTCCTCACAGACTATGCCCTGCAACTATTGCTTTGTGTATTTTTAATTCCCAATCACTGTTTGCACAAAGTGATAGGTCATATAAATCACCTGGTATTATTTTTGCTCCTCGATTGAATGACTCTAATGGGCATGCAGAGCTTTTGAGATGGTTGCTGGACATTTGTGGTGCAAATATATGTAAATACATATATGATGTCTTCTCATGAACTTTCTTTTGAACAAAAATTTACTCATTCAGATATTCACAGAAAGTGAATGAAAGGTCAAAAATACTATCAAAGGGGATTTTTGGTTTTCCTTGAAAAGACTTCCCATAAATCCCGTTTTTATGTTATTTGCTCAGCACTGCACAAGTATATAAGTTGTCAAGTTCCTTGAATTAATTGGTTTCACTGCCAAAACTTAACACATTGCACTGTATATTATATTTCATTTACTTGGAATGAGTCCAAAGCAGTTTTGTAGGACTTGCATTGTCTTTTAAGATGAGGTCCCTGCAGATAATATGGTAAAGGTATGCTGGCCTTCTGCTGCCAGTGAATGAAAGATTAGTGCACCCATTGTTGTATCCAAGTTAACTGCCAACAAAACAATTCCTGAAGATTCATACCAGCAAATCCATGACAGAACTAGTATTCCTGAGAATTATATTAAATGTGCACATACAGTTTGTCAAATATCTTGCTGGCAATTAATGAAGATTTTAAAGCTCAAATACAAATGTTTTATTAAGAACCACATTATATATACAAACTGTGCATTCCTGAATCCTTCTGACATTTACTCAAAATAACCTGTCCTCTTAAAGAGGTCTTCAGGCAGTGATTTCTTTCTGTCCCAAGTAGCACTTCATAGTTTCCTTACTGTTATTATTTTATATTTATTTAGCATCTGTGTTGTTGGCACCATACAAATCTGCAGAAAAGACATGAGCCTGATTCTTCTCTCCCTTACACAGCTGTAATGCCATTGTCTTCAATGGAGTTACTACTGATTTGCACTAGTTTAAGTGACAAGTAAATTAGGTCCTTTGTCCCTTCCAGAAAGTGTTGCAATCTGGAGCATGATGCTTATTCCTTGAATGTAGGCTTGGGTCTTTAGATTCCTTGGAGAAGGCACTGTGTAATCCCTTAGTTTGTACAGACTTTCATTTGACTTTAATAGGGGTTTGCTCTGGGTAGGGAATTCAACAATAGGCTCTAAATCAGCTTTCAAAAGCTCTGTTGACTGTTGTGCACCCAGCAGTTGGCAATTTACTTTTTTCAGGTGGCTTGGTGGCTCAGTGTTGCAATTCTTGATTTGCTTTTCATCTCAAGACTAAGGAGTGAAGTGTAAGGATGGAATTTCTGGCAAGCACTTCGCTGCCATTCTAGTTACATGTAACTTACTGTTCGCTGAAGTGGCATGACCTTATATAATGTGACACATGATAGAAAAAGTAATGTTACAGGACATATCAGACAGGCAATGCTGCACACGAGATATACGACATATCTCATCCAAAACAAATATAGCTTTTAACAAAGATAGTACTTTAACAGGCACTTCACTTTTCTCCTACCCTTCAGACCTCTGATTGATAGGAAGGTGGATAAGGATACTGAAACACTGCCATAGATAATACTATCAGTCCAATAAAGCTGATCTTTGCAATTAGAAGCACTTGATATAGAATGGAACATAAATATGCTAAGCCATGCAGCCAGACAGGTGAGAAGAGATTTTTTTTCATTGGCTATCAAATGTAATGGAAACCCAAGAGTATGAAGTAATGATTTTGTTGCCCTATTATAAATAATACAATATAATGGGACCTCACTAATTTGGCTAATGTGACTGGAAGGCCATTTGCAAAGTACAGAATGTTGATAATTAACAAGGAAGTATTCTTGCCAGCAAGTTAAAAAAAGGTATGGATTGGATGAATGGACTATAAGGTGGATAAAAAGCTGGCTAGATCATTGTGCTCAATGGATAGTGATCAACAGCTCCATGTCTAGTTGGCAGCCAGTATCAAGCAGAGTGCCCTGGGGGTTGGTCCTGGGGCTGGTTTTGTTCAACATCTTTATTAATGATCTGGATGATTGGATGGATTGCACCTTCAGCCAGTTTGCAGATCACACTAAGCTGGGAGGAGAGGTAGATATGCTAGAGGGTAGGGATAGGGTCCAGAGTGACCTAGACAAATTGGAGGATTGGGCCAAAACAAACCTGATGAGGTTCAACACGGACAAGTGCAGAGTCCTTCACTTAGGAAGGAAGAATCCCATGCACTGCTACAGGCTAGGGAACGACTGGCTAAGCAGCAGTTCTGCAGAAAAGGACCTAGGGGTTACAGTGAATGAGAAGCTGTATATGAGTCAGCAGTGTGGCCTTGTGGCCAAGAAGGTTAATGGCATATTGGGCTATATTAGTAGGAGCATTGCCAGCAGATTGAGGGAAGTGATTATTCCCCTCTATTTGGCACTGGTGAGGGAAGAGGGGAACAACAACGGACCCACAAATGGGGAGTCTTCTTTCAATTTTAAAAAGTTCTAGCCATCTGATTGGCTCTTTTGGTCAGGTGCCCACTGTTACTTCTGTTCCTCTAAAAACCAACCCAGGGTCACACTTGTATTAGTTTTATTACAGTGATGCTGTTAGGTCAGATAGAAAAGAGATGGAGCTTATTCATACATGCACACATTCCACCCTCATGCAGCCACACATTCACACAAGCAGAGAGTAACCAGAGACAGCATGGAGGCCAAGAAGCCAAAGCATGGTAGATCTGATGTGTCCACCTGCAGTCATGAATCCAGGCTGCTGAGCAGGTCAAGAAGCAGGGGCTTGTGTGCATGCCTTCTTCCTCTTATTTTGGAACTGGGCAGCTCCTGTCACATACACTGAGTTTCCTTTCTGTGTCCATCACCCAGAAGCATTCCCAGACCAGTTCCTCTCATGCACACCAGGTCCTTCTTTTCTTTACAGCACTCCGTGATTGCCTTCTCAGGGCAGATTATATTAGACACACCTGGCTCCTGGCTCCAGGCTCCTTTCTCTTTGCAGTTCCTCTCTGCCCAGTCCCACAAACACTCTTTTGTTCACACTCCCTTATCTTCCTCACACACACTGCCTTGTTCACACTCTCTCTGATTGTGTGATGGAATATTACACAGCTTGGAAGTTCATACAAGTGGTAACTTGAAAAGGTTACAGAGCTTGCAAAGGTTACAAAACTTAAAAGGCTATGCTAAGAATAACTGAAGTTACAAAGTCTTCAAAAAGGTTGCAGAACTTAATGATACAAGTTATAAATCTTAGAACTGCATTTGAGCAGAGGCTTTACATAACACCCACTTCCTTTCTTTTACCTATGCAGGGAGACTTTTTTAACCTTTTACATATAAAACAAGCCGAGAACAACCACCAAGAGGGACTTTATAGCTAACTGACTGGCTGGGTTTCCAAAAAAGGGAGCTACCTCCACTCCCTTTATTTATCAAAGCTAGCATGCTAAAAATAGCTGTGCAGAGATTGTGGCTCCTGCAGAGACTCAGACTAGCCACTCAAGATCAAGGCTAGGGGGTCAAATGGATAGAATGTCTTCATGTTAGTCATCTTTTAATCAAGCTGTACATATAGAATATCAGGGTTAGAAGGGACCTCAGGAGGTCATCTAGTCTAGCCCCCTGCTCAAAGCAGGACCAATCCCCAGATTTTTACCCCAGTTCCCCAAATGGCCCCCTCTAGGATTGAACTCACCATCCTAGTTTCAGCAGGCTAATGCACAACCCAATGAGCTATCCCACCCTCTGTCATAAAGCAATCTCTCCATCTCCATAATCATTTTCACTGCTCTTTTTTGCTTTCCCTCTAACTGATCAGTTTTCATATGATGTGAACACACCTAAAGTGAAAACCAGCAGTTTTTCACTGCTTTACTGAAAATATCTTCTTAGACGTGTGGATGGGGCACTAGATTAAGAGCCAGGAAATCTGGGATGTAATCCTGCCCCCCTTGGAGTTAATTGACTTCAAGGGGGGAGGATTTCACCCTTGAGAGCTTCTACTATCTCAGTCACTGACCTATTAGGGATGTTAGGCAGATCACTTCACTGATCTGTGCCTCAGTTTCCCCAGTCTGCCAAATGTGGATTATGGTCCTGATACTCTTTTGTGAAGTGCTTTGTGATCTCAGAGTGAAAGGAGCAGCATTAAGAAGCTTTGTGTGCTAATGTAGTACCTGCACATTTTCATACATAACCAGAGTGGACAGGCTTAGATCACAATTTGGGGAAGGCCTCATTAGGAGTTAATATTTGGAAGCTATGTACCAAGTAAGACTTCCTCAAGGGAGCATCTATGAGGCACATGAAATACTTTGGTAATGTTTAAAAATGCAACTCCATTAGCAGTGGACTGATACATTGAAAACCAGAACCTTTTACTAATCAATCCAGCTCAGGCAAAACATTCACAAAAGTGGAAGTTTGTTTGGTAATTGCTGATTGGGATGATAAGTTGTTTATTCTTAAATATATGCATTTCTGAGATAATTTTCATGGTCTAAGGGCCAAATCCTGAGTGGCACTAAACATCTCCTAATCCCAATGAGCTGAAGGTAGGTGAAGGGCTCAACTCCACTGCAGGTTTTGCCCTATAAAGTCTATAGGTCTCCTCTGACCCTGGTTTTACAATGGTGGAACTCCATCGCCTTACATGGAGGTATTTCTGATTTATAGTAGGGAATGTGAGAGAATTAGGCATTTGATCCACAGTCCCTGAATTAATTTCTACCCTGTTTGCCCAAACAAATATATCTGTATTGACTAATAGTAAATCAGATACCTCTGGTTTACATCAAGACACCTGTATAGTAACAATGTGCAACTTGCTTGTGCAGCCATATTCATATTCCACTGAATTGGAGCATTTTGGATGATTTGCATATTGTTAAATTGCTTGAAATGTGTCTCTGTTTAGTACTTACATATTCTGCAGGCAACATTCCTGTGTTTTCTGTTTTGATGCTAGATTCTGTGGAGTTGTGGAACTTAAAAAAGAGTGAAATAAAAGTTAACAGTGGAGTTTAAGGACCGGGATAGACAACCTTGAGCAACCTGGTTACCCGAGGGAACAACCTGAGGCCCTTTTTATAAGCTATCCTTCCCTGCTCAGTAAACAGTGAGAAAAGACTAGGAGAGCACCACATAATCTTCACTTCTATACCTATCATTGAAGGGATTGTGAGAAGACTATAGATAGCAGGAATATAGTGTGAGCATGGAGACTGCGCTTTTCATTGAAGAACCTCTTCACAGAAGAACTTCATTTGTTTTTATGTAAATTCCTGGGTATTCTATGAACTCCGATAATATTGTGTCCATAACAACAGATAGTTTTCCAGTTCGAAATAGTTTAATAGTTTGGATCTCTTTGGACTTGACATAGTTTGCTGTTGACTTAAATGTCAAACTGAAGCATGATTTTCTCTTCCTGAATCTCTGGAATCAAAGGTTATGCTACCTGACAGCTGGCAGCCTGTGGTAAACGTCTGTCTCAAATCTGGACTTAGAGTTCAACATCTGAGTGTTTACTGTGAACCTCCCCCAAGCTTATACCCAGCTTGGATCTTACTTCACTGCCACCAGATAGTATTGAGGCTACTATCAGCCTGGGTTCCCCAAATTCCTTGGGGGGACCCCCTCTCTGGTCCTCCCAACTTTCCCTGGGAGGACCCCCAAGACCCAGACCCTGGTCTCCCTATCTCATCCCCAGCTTCCCCCTTCCTGGGTGAGCTGGGCGATGCTATACTTAACTCCTTGAATGCAAAACCAAGAGAGCTATTTACCTCCCCGAGGCTAGGCATTCAAAGCTAGTCCCAGCTAAACACCAGAGGATTCCCGCTCCTGGTCTCGTAGCAGTAACTAGAGAAAACCTCAAAACACAAGAGAACAGAGTTGATTCTTTCTCTCTTCCTCATGCCTGTTCCTGCCTTGGAACAATAGGAAAGTCAACACAGAATGTAATGCTTCTCCCCCCGCCTTCTTCCCGTTGAGGGAGACAGATACCTGGTACAGAAATTTCTATCCCTTTGCCTCAATAGGAAAGAAACCCACAAGTTTTAAAAGAAACTTTATATAAAGAAAGAAAAACAAAAAACAATAATGCTGCATTAAGAGATCAATACAGGCTCTTGCTTATAGAAATATGAATAACAGTCTGATTTAAAAGATAGCCCCATTTAAACCAGTCCAACACAGTACCACACACATGTAAATACAAATCAAAGCTCTCACAGCCGTTACTTTGTTTCTTTTGTACTCACAGATGTTTAGGAGAAGATTTGAAAGAAGATGGAGTTAGAGAAAAGCTTGTTTACTCACAGCCGAGGGAAACAAAAAGACCCAGAACAAAGCCAAAACCTCAGAGGTTCCCACCCTTACTTTTGAAAATCCTGTTTCCTGATTGGTCCTCTGGTCAGGTGTTTGGTTCTCTTTGTAAACCCTTTACAGTAAAAGAAAATTAACCCTTACCTTACCTATCTACTTATGACACAGCCTGACTCAGTGTCACAGATACCCTTTGTGGAATGGTGGCTTTCTCCTTCTTCCTTTTATTTAAAATGATTTCTTCTTGTTTCCTCTTTCACTGTATGGTATTTTGTCATTCTAAAATGGAATGACACATTAATTTCAAGCACTAGTCTTGAAATCTAGTCAATCTAGTCACTTTTTATATTACTTCACATTTCCTATCTTTTCCTAGGTATTTCTTTGTCCTGTTGCTGGCCTCATCTACACTATGGGGGTAAGTCAACTTAAGTTATGCAACTCCAGCTACAGTGAATGATGTAGCTGGCATTGATAAAGCTTAGGTTAATTTAGTGCGGTGTCTACATGGTGCTGTGTTGACCAGAGATGCTCTCCCATTGACTTGCCTTATGCTTCTCATTGTGGTGGAGTACTGAAGTCGACATGAGAACGATCTGTGGTCGATTTAGCGGGTCTTCACTAGACCCACTAAATCAACCCCCAGTGCAGCAATTGTAGCAACGTCGATAGACATGCCTACTACATGTAAGATCCACACAAATAAAAGGGGGAATGATATGTGTACACTTGAATTGGGAGTATAATTCCCATCTTGGATAGACCTACGTGTGCTACTTCTGACTGAACTAGTATGCTAAGTGTAGCTGCGGTAGTGTGTGTGGAACATGGGTTAGCCATTCTGAGTAGAATCTCACCAAAGTCATGAATGAAACAGTATAAGCCATGCTGCAGATATGCCCCATCATGGAAAAGTTGAGGGCGTATTGACAGAGATGGCTAGGTCAATGAAGTGATTGGATGTGTGATATGTTGGCCCGGGAGTACAACAGCTAGTAATCATAGGACAAAGACCAAGAGGAAGACCCAGAAAAAGATGGGTTGAGATGCTGAAAGAGGACATGAAGAAGGTTAGTGTTGGCTTGGTGGATGCACTTGACAAGAATGCTTGGAGATGTAGAACTAGAGCTGCTGATGCCAATTGATGGAATTAGGTGAAGGAGACAAATGTTCCTACAGCACCACTGATTGGATACTGCTAGCTGCAGTTGAGAACAAACAAATTCTTAGTACTTGAGATGGCATTAATTCGATTTGTATGGAAGTTTTAAGCAGTGAGAACTTTTTTGTTTTTCAGTGTATAGAATCCATGAGCCACCCATGCAGGCATTAATTTGAATTGGTCTATGCAAATTGTTATCTTCTCTTTTGGGACTCAAAGATCATTTAGCCACCACAGGCACTCAGGTTTTTTCTAATCTGTTCTAGCTTCCTTCCCAGTATACGGGACTTAGGAGGGCGGGGGAAGAGCAGCAGGGCCATTGGGCCTGGGCCTCAAGTTCAAAGGGAGCCTTAAATTTAGACACTTGTTATCTTTTCTGGTATTTGATAAGTTTCGCAACTTGTTTTTACGTGCATCCCTATCGGACTAAAATGTGACACTTTCTCAGCTTACAGCTGCAAATTTAAGCAAATAAGAAATGTGATTTGATAAAAGACATATTTTTTTGTTGTTGACTGATATAGATTTGTCACGTTAAAGAGTTAAAAATGTTCATAAATATTAATAAAGATATATAGGTTCTGATGGTACAAGATTAGACCTTGATGAATGTGTCTTCTCAGATCAGCTGATTATATAAACAAACCACTACTAGTGGCTTGTGCTGGATCAAGTTCATGTTGAAAGGTCGAGAATTATTACATTTTAGTGTCTTTGTAGTTTTATGTTTAGTTGACTAAGAAATTATTTATGTGTGAGAATTCCTCATTATTATCTTCATATGGTAGCTAAAAGAGGTGACTGGTTAGTTGGTTGGTTGAGACCTATCTTGATAGCTTGGCCATCATCAGGGACAGTGTAACCACTAGGCGAACTAGGCGGCTGCCTAGGGCACCAAGATTTGGAGGAGCCGAAAAGCAGTGCCCCGATTTTTTTTCTTTACACTACTATATTCATTTTTGAAAGTTTATAATGAGTGATGCTCTGTGGAGAGAGGAGGGAAGGGGCACAAGGTGGAAGTTTTGCCTAGGGAGCAAAATATCCTTGCATCGGCCTTGCCCATCCTCATAGGCTTTCGTAATCTATAGACCCAGATTCAATTCATGAGTACTACCGGTTTGACTGTGACAGGCATTGGAATTATTGACAAAAGAAATGCTGCCTAAATGCAATCTTTTATTCAAATTAGTTATTTTGAAATTCCAAGTAACATTCCATGAGATGCTGATAATCATGCTTTCCCTACTGACAAAAACTCTTCCAAATGGTGAGACCTGCACAAGAGACTGTTTATGCTGGAGTACAGAAAAACAATCCTGTACTGTGCACCCTGCTTCATTTTGAATGAAAGTGCTGCCAATGCATCAGTTCTCTCTGATCAATCAGGATGGAGCATCAACAGAGGTTGGAGGAAGTTGAAAGACCGAATACTATCACATAAGAGTTCAACGTCAAAGAAAATTACACCAGTAGGGCAGCATCAGCTGAAAGTTCAGTTGAGAATTTACTCTTAACTGAACTCTCTACAGAAACTAATAACTGGAAAAAAACTTCTTGAGCTCATCCTGAATGTCATCTTTTTTCTTTCTGAGCAGGGATTGTCTTTCTTTGGTTCCAGTCAACGTATTGGTGATCATGCAAATAGAAACTTTCTAGGCATAGCTGAGCTCCGCAACAAATGTGACCTATTTTTATCAGAGTATGTGAAACATGTTAAACGCATTTGAGAATCGCAAGCCAGTCAAAAGTGCATGAAAGTCCATCATCTCTCCACATGCCTACAAAATTAGTTTATTGAGCTTGATGAGATTTGAAATACCAAGTATTTCTCAATCATTGTTGATGCCACTCCAGATTGTTCTCACAAGCAACAGATTACTATGGTTATTTGATATGTTAAGATTATAGACAGCTCAAAATTTTCAATTGAAGAATGGTTTATTTTGTTTGATAATTTCATGAGAAAAACTGGGAAAGAAATTGCTGCTCGAGTACTACAATTCTAGAAGTTTTAAAGATAGATTTTCAAGGCTGCATTGGTGAAGCCTATGACAATGGATCTAATATGGAAGGGAAGTACAAAAGAGTACAGGCCGTTCTGCTTGAGCATGATTCAAACTGTATTTTCTCCAGCTGTGTAAACCACACACTGAACCTTGACTGTGCCACATCATGCTAGGAGGCAATGACTTACTTTGGAACTGTCCAGCAAATGTACAACCTCTTCAATAGCAGTCCACAAAGGTGGGAAATTCTGAAGCAATATCTTCTTGTTTCACTGCATGAGATGTCCAAACTAGATGGTCTGCATGGATTGATGGTGTTCAACCTGTTGCACAGCACTTGAATTCAGTGAGAAAGGCTTTAAATGAACTTGAATCTCTCAATCTCACTGCACAAGCTTGAAATGAACTTCAGTCAATTCAGAAGCACATGTCCAAATTTGAATGCGTTCTGATGTCATCTTGGTGGATAAAGCTACTTACAATTATCCACCAAATTAGTCTGGTAATTGAAGCATGCAATGCTACATTTAATGTTGAGAGGGATAACACTGAAAGTCTTATCAATGACATTCAACAGATTCGTGAACAATGAGATGCAATCCTGAATGAGTCCAAATTAGTAGCACAGAATATTGACATTTCATCTGAGTTCTCCACCAATCACAATGTACCTACTGAATCTGATGCTGAGCAGCATTGCAGGGTCAGTGTCTTCTTTGTCATCATTGACTCTATTCAATCAGGTCTTACACACAATTTGAGTCACTGCGACTAATTTGTACCCTTTTGGGGTTTCTTGGTAGTTCAACACACTGAATAATGAAGATCTACTTTCTACAACTGAACAATTTCAGCAACAGTACAACAAAGAAATCACAAAAGATCTCAGTGATGAGGTCATCTTCCCCAAATGAATATATTCTGCGAACTTTAAACTGGATTGCAAGCCAAAGGAATTGCTTCAAGAAATACTCGAACTTGGACTCTCCAGGATGTTTCCTAATATCACAATTGCAGTGCGTATTTTTGTCAGTTTGCCTGCATCAGTGGCTTTAGGTGAACGCAACTTCAATATGTTGAAGCAGGTAAAGAACTGTCACTGTTCAACTATGGGACAAAAGCATTTGAATGGGTTCATCGTGCTTAATATCAACTGTGACATTGCATGAAAGCTAGATTTTTCCTCAATAATTACTGTGTTTGCACAGAAAAAGGCTAGGAAACGCATTTGTTAAATAAAAAAAATACAAATTCTGTCTCACTCTTTTTTGGTGCCTTATTTTGTTTTCATGTGTCATCATTTTAAATCTTTGTTATGGTTAGGGGCCTCAAAAGCTGGAAGTAGCCTGGGCCTCTCTGGACCTCTGAGAGGGTCTGCTGGTCTAGTCATAAAGTTACATTTTTGCAAATGTTACAGCATATTGCCTAGGTAGCCACTAGCTATTATGTTTATCACAGATATACAGCAGAAGGTTACTTTCTTATTGTTAATATTTCTACTGTGCTCATACCAAAGAACACCAGACAGAGATCAGGGCTCCATTGTAGTAGGCACCATTCAGCAAATGGCTCAAAGACAATCATGCCTCGGACAGCCCACAATCTGTTAGGCCTTGCCACCACTAGGGATACCCTCATTCCAACTACCAATGGCCACTTACAGAGACACTAGTGTGACTTCTTAGGGAAACTGTTATTTGTTCTGCTCCATCTGACCGTCACTTAAAGCTGGGGGTAAATTGCTCCAATATAAACTATGGTTTACCTTTGTCTACAATAGGGGTTTGTACTGGTGCAGATAAACAATTAGCTGGAATCTGACTACATTTCCAGTGTAGACAAGGATTTCAACAATAGGCAACCGATTATTAAATGGACAGATAAGAGAATGAGGGGAGACCTCATCTAATAGTAGGGAAAGCTGCATTTGCATAGCTGAATAGTGATGATGGTCTCAGAGGTCAAAGCTGGTGATCCCAAATAATGCTGTAATAAATCCAGTGGCTCCTATACTTCATCCTCTCCTCTGTTTCCAGTTCAGATACATCAGGAATTCTCTTCCCTTCCTCACAGTTCCTGTGATAATGAAGTGAATGTGCTGATTTTAACTGCCAAGGCTCAGATTATACATAATTTGCTTATCAAGGACACCCTCTAACTAACAAGTACAGTAACATATTTTGATGGCTCATCTCTTGAATGTAAATGAACAATCAGTGCATGAAGATTTTGAGAACCATTTGTTTTTGTGTTTAAGGATGGCCCTTGTGGTGCTTTTGCTTGTCTTTTAAATTCATCCATCCATCTATCCATCCATCCATCCATCCATTATTTTCTATATATCTGCGGTCATCTAACCATCAAAGGTTCTTAGCTCAGAGCAATGATTCTGTGCTTTCATTTTTTCTTGATTCATCTGACAATTAGGCAAAAACAGCTGGTTCTTGCTTTGCAGAGTTTCTACAGCTGAACCAGGAAAATGTGGTAGACTCTGAAATTGGAAACCTTTGCCAAAGCAAAATTGAAGTCAGATCCTGTGAAATTTCAAGCAAGGAGATTTAAAGTTGGAAAGGAAAATGACCCCATAGAGCTGAGCTCCAGGTCACTGGGGGTGAGGTGAACAGAGGCAAGATTTTGTTCCTTTTGCCAAATTTCCCCTACAGTATTTTCACTTGAGAGTTAAGGGAATATGCCTTGGAAAATGGCAGTGCTACCCCCTTAAAAAGGGCCCTTTCAGTCCCACGCACACTGTGTCTGCGTCTAAAGAGATTTTACAGACACCCAGAAAAGGAGGAAAATTTTCCATAGAACCTGATCCACTTATCTGAGTTTGATCCTTTCTAACCCTTTTCTTTTGCTCCCTACCATACATACACCAGAAGGGAGCCCTAAATTCATCTGGGTTTAAAATCTCCACCTCCAAAAATATATTCCACCACGAGATTTCATTTCACCACCATTTTTTTAAAAACAATTTGGAGGCTCTCTTCTCTTGCTTTTTGATTATTCTTTCCCACTCTTTCTTTTCAGCAGCCTTCTCGCACGACTGAGCACATGCAATAAGTCACCTCTCCCTATTAATTTGCCCTCCTCTGAAATGATTAGCCATTTATTTCTCAGTCCATCTCCTCAGAAGTGAGCAAACCTAGGTAGCTCTGAGGCTTGTGTCTGATTTGCATATATGATCCAAAGTTCAGAGAATTATTTCTTGGCTTTTCAAAGCTGGCTTGAGAATCTCACCAGAGCAAGTATTCTTTCAGTCTGCTCAGACTGGGAATGCCATGAGAATTGTTTCTCTTGTAGTCCCTCGTTACATCCTCCCTGGCTCCAGTTGGGACTTAGAAGTGCAGAGATTTGAAGGAATGAAAGATAAAACTTCCAAGAACTTTTTTGGACCCCACAGGCTCAACTTGGCTTTGATTGAAGTTTGGGGTATTTATTATCCAGACCCAAACTTACTTTTCTTCCACTATTCTGGTGACACACACTGTCTCTCTCATCATCTTTCCTCCCTCTCCCCTCCGACCCTCCCGAGCTTTCAGGATTCTCCATTTGACATCATTTCACAAGGTGCTGCTTTGCAGCCATCTGTTTTCTGACAGAGAACTGGGTGGAATTGCTTTCAGAGTCTATCAGTAGTTATTCTTAAACAGGGTGCAGGAGCAGTGGTTGAACAATATAGGGCTCTTCTTTCTGACCAACCCCTTCTTCCTCTTTGTAACCATTTGTTGACTTTTTACCTCAGTATCACTTGTTTGCTTTAGCTACAAGCTTCCTAGCAATCGTTTTTACACACTGCCATCTTTCCACATCACCTCTGCTTTCATCTCCCTGCTGTACTGTCTCCACATCCCAATTAATCTTCTTGTACTTTTGCAGGTGGCCTTTTCACAAAAATAGCTTAATTGAAATCCCACATTTGGTTTCTGTTTCTAACATGAATAGTTCTGTATATGCCATCCTTTAAAAAACTCAGTCTTCACACACACGAAGCATCCACTATGAATAAATTATATATAATAATAAATTTATAATAAAATAATGTGATATATAATTTAATCAGAATGTGTAGCTATAGCTATATATTCACACACATTCTTTTTAATAGACATATTTATTTTATTTAAAGGGAGTTGTGGGGAGGATTTTATGCTCCTTGACTTTCCACAGAGGCTAAGGAACCTCTAGATTCCCCTCTGAGTGTCTTTTCCAGCATGGAGTTTGACCAATTGCAGTGCTTTCTCATTCCCATCTGCGCATAATGGTGATTTTATGTCGACATCTGCTTCAGATAATTTTTCCAACCATTTATTTTTATGGTCTGATCACTATTAGAGTTAGGACCTTCTTCTTGAATGTCTGTCTACCCTTTCCCAGCTGAGGTTCCAGATGAGGCTTGCATCAGCCCCATGGGTCATTCCAAACAGCCAGCCACATTATATTAGCACCTGCGTGTACTGTTGTATAAAATCCAAAGGACACTGTGTCTATTGCTCTGCTTCAATCCCAGTGTAGAATTATAGTCCACAAAAACAGTGAAATATATGTGTGGTTAAAGAACCCCTGGGTAAACTACTGGATTGTCACAAAGCAGCGGGAGAGGCAAGTGAGAATAAAAAGTGGAGACTTTCAATTTCATACTGACCTTTGAATGTGATGGGGGAGAGGAAGGAAATACTGTTCTCTGCTTTTTTGTGTTCCCACCCCTTCTATCTATGTTAAAATAGACCTGCCTTGCAAACTCCACCTGCACAAAGTTCAATGCAGGATCAAAGCCTGTGTTTGTACTATTGTACATAGGGCCTTATGCAAAGCACAGTGAAGTCAATGGAAAGACTCATATTGAATTCATTGGGTTTTGGATCATCCCTGTAGTATTCCCAAATGCAATATTGAGTTTGCCCATTCTAGAATAATACATTTTGGATGTTATTAATGCTTCTTTGTGATCCCTATGTCAAGTCTACGGCCTTTGAAACAATCCCTCATTTTAAACACAGATCACATTGCTAGAGAATCAGCAGCACTTACAGTAATACAGAGAATAATTTTAAAATATTGTGCAATTTAATTTAATATCTTCTTTTTTACTTTAATCCAAATTGCAAAGGAAATTATCACTCAATTTCAAGACAGCTTGAGAAAACCTAATTTATGTTAAAAATTGCAGCCAGGCTTTAATCTTCAGAAGATTTCCCATAAAAAGCTGCCTAAGTGGGGATTCTGACAAACTTATACGCATATAAATCAGGAATAACTCATCTGATATCAGTGGTGTAGCTGAGAGAAGAAACTTTCTCAAGTCCTTTCTCTACTTTGGCTTATGTAGACCATGCCCTCACCCAACAAACTCACACACTTCCCATCCAGCCACAGTTTTGCTGATGATTTTAAATTCTTGAATACTACATTGGGAGCACTGAGGCATGTCACAGGGTCTTTCTGTTCTTTCTCAATAATATGCTGCCTCCTGAGTGTGTGTGTTAGGCCTGGCTAGTCACACTATTGTTAAGTTTGCTCTGCACTTTCTATTATAAGACTTTGTTTTTAGTTGCTTATAACTTTGCCAAAGTTTAACTGTTTAGACTGAAATTTTCCATGGTGAGTGTCTGCCTCAATCTGAATTGTTTTGCAAAATGTCAGCCAAAATGGTTTTGATGTTTCTAAGAATGAGACTAGGGAAAAATAGATTGTTTTGTCTACATTAAAAATGGCATTATTTTCTTTTGATAAGTTCCAGTGTCCCTGTGATTTGAGCAGTGACTTGAAATTTAACTGGAGCGGTGGGTGGACTTTATGTCAGGAATGTGCCTTTTGCCATTCCAGTGAGAATCTGACCAAACCTGGCCAAGTTATAACCCTTTGTACAATTGCAGTTTGAACATGCTTAGTAGAGACATCTAATATTTTAGCAACTAAATTCTTCAAAGTATCCATCCACAACGAATATGTTCCAGCCTGAGTCTGAGTAGGCATTTCCCTAAATTGCAGCTCTGGGACTACTACGGGACATGCCAAATCCAGAACTGGGAACCTGAACTGATAACATGGAGCCATCTCTCTTGTGCTTTCAATAACCTCTCTGTTGGGTCCATGCAGCCTGGAAGAGGAACCTGCCTGATTCAAATGCAGAGGTGACATGACTTGGACCTGGTGAGGATGGGAACGGGGATTAGAGTGTGGTAAGGTGATGGGAGGTAGAAAGTAGAAATGGAGCCTGGCAGTAGAGAGAGAGAAACCGGGACTGACTGAACAAGTAAACTGGGCCTGGGAGGCAAGACAAAGATTGGGACTAGCTGGGTGGCATACTAGGACCGGCTGGGGAAGGATACTGAACCTTGGACCCATGGAGGAAAATGGGGGGAGTGGGAGCCAGCAGGTGGTGTACAGATTGAGATTGCAGGTCGGGATACACTGGTACTGGCTGGGCAAAGAGATCAGGACTGAGAATCAGTGTGGAAGGGGAAAGTAGGATGGGAGAAGGAGCAGAGATATTGACAAGAAACTAGTGTGATAGGAGAGAATTGGGGCTGGCTAGGCAAAGATACTATAGTGATGGACAACAGTGTGAAACCCTGCAAAAGATACTCCTGAGGGAATTCTGCACTTCTGCGTGTGCACAGAATTCATATCCCCCACAGATTTTTTTGCGTCCCAAAAGAAAAATGACTTTCTGACAAGGAAGGAAACGGAAACTGCAAGAGCAGTCACACACCCCTCCCTAGCAGCGCAGATACATCATTTCAGGCATATGGAGCAGCCAGTGGAGAGGTAAATCACCACAGGAATAGGGACACCCCAGCTGCTGACTCCCCCCGTTCCAGGATCAGCTGCTAGTCTTGGCTGGGCTGGAGGAGGGGGAAGATGAAACAACTTCTTCCCCTGCAAGAAGCGGCGGGAGCCGGGTCAGACCCATCCCCAGAAACCATCCCTGGCTGCAGGAAACTCAGCATCCTCCTCTGCTTCCTGCCCCCATTGCTCCTCAGCCATGGGAAGAGAGGTCACTGTACAGGGAGCTGCTCACCCAACCACCCACCCCCTGCCTCTGGCCCCCCCACCTCTGCACCCAAACAATCCCTTGCACATGGACCACCCCAATGAGCCCCCCACTCCCAGACCCCATCCCACTGAGCCCCAGTTAGCTGCATCAGGAACCCATTGCATTGTCCCATTACCCCTGCACCTGGACCCCCCCACACACTAGCCTCTGTGTACCAAAATCCCCCCTCACCTGGACCCTCCACTGTGCTCTCTGCACACAGATTGTCCCACACAGAACCCTCTCACCTCATACCTGGATCCACCCACACTAAGGCTCTCCACACTTGGATCTTGCCTGGTTGAGCCTTCCTGCCCCATATCCAATGTGCCTAGCATGGAGGTGCAGGGCCCCAGAGTGTTTCTGGGGGCAGGCCCAGCCCTTGCGCTTTGTCAGGATCAGGTTCAGCATCACCGCCGAGTCAATGTGCTGAGGGGGAGAGGAAAAGCTGTAGGGTGATCTCTCACCTCTGTGCAGCCAGTGGTCTGTGCTCCCTGCTGCCATGCTGGACCCTCCACATTTATTTGTTGACAAATAAAACTTGCAGAATTTTGCAGAACTTTTAAATATTATGTGAAGAATTCTTATTTTTTGGAGCAGAATTTTTATTTTTTTTGGCACAGAATTCCCTGAGCAGTAAAAAGACAGATTTTAGTGGGTCTTCTGTTGTTGTAAGATTCTACTCAAAGGTATACAAACGGTGATTAATTAAAAAAAAAAGGTAATTAAAGTAAAGTAAAGACCAGTTGAGATAGGCTTAACCATTTAAATTATGTTTTATCCTTTGTTTTCTGTATAGACCTTGATACATACATACACTGAAATTCTCTTAGTCAGATCTGTAATGTTATAACTAGAGAGTGGATGAAGTATTCTGAGCATTTAAAAAAACTGGGTCCATATATACAGGGTTAATCTTATACACTTGATATCAGATCAATAGTTTTAATATTACATTTCTGTAAAAATCACTCAAATAACTCATCACAGGGAATGTACTGCTCTCATCAGACCTTTTATTTACCAGGGGGACAACACAATATTTTTATTATTTTCTCATATATAAGGCTGTTGAAAGAGTTTGAATGAAGGGGAAGGAGCTCATGAGAAGAATTATAAAAGACTTAGAAATAAGCTTCCTATTTCACTGAAACAGGTTCCTAGATTGTTTGGCTTTAAACCCTTATCTTAAGAATCCTTGTCAGTGTAAAATGAACTGATGTTGCGATGATTTAGTGCTTCGGTGAGTGCTCTTTCTTTGCTTGAGTCCTCAGCATTCATTGTGCTGTGTCATGCTGAGGATTGATTGCGGACTGAGGTCTTATTGGAATGCCAGTGAAAATGTTCAGATGTCTCGCTGATAAGGCTTATACTAATGAGCAATGTTCTTTTTAAAAAAAAAATAGAAAAGAGGGAAAATTATGACGTTGAAAATACAGGATACCAGAAGTTAGAAGAAATAAATGGTGATGAGATTAATGGAATATGAACAGATTATAAAAAACACTACTTAGAGTTAGACCAGGAAGCCAGGAAACTGCAGAGGGTAATGTCATGCTAAGATTTTGAAATACTGCTAATTTCTGTGGGTTTGCCTAGATATTCTTGGTTCATCTTCAGAGCTCTGCTCAGAGCTTAGGACACTTTACAAGGCTGCTTGAACTCCCTATCCTCAAATCAGAGTCACATCACTAGATTAGTTTAGCTGCCATTGCCATTTCATTTTCCTAGGCACCCTTTATGTGATTATGAGGATCATGGATTATTTACACACTCGAGATCCAGGTAGAGATCAGGCTTTGCAGATGTTCATGTTTTGGTCTTCAAATTCATTGCCATTTGTGACCTGCATTAACCCAAGCAGTGATTAACAGTTACATTATTAACCTATTATATAACACAGATAATATCAGCCTGGAGAGTATTTAAAACCATCAGTCTCATTTAACATGCTGTTTTTCTTTTCTTTAGCAATGTGTTAAAGTTCTTTACAGGATTAAAAAAAAAATTCTTAATAGATTTATCTGCCATGAAATCTTTTCTGTACCCATGGAGCACCTGATTCAATGCCCACTGATGTTAATAGAAAGTCTTTTATGGACTAAACATCTATTTCCAGTTTAGTGAGAAGACCATTTTGATTAATTTTTTTGACCAGTTCTAATTTCATACAATTATTATAGTGGTGCCCAATGGCCCCAGACAGGATTGAGATCCCACAGTGGCAGGGACTGTATAGATAAATGCAGTGAAAGACAGTCCCTTATCGTCCTTCATGGTTATTTATAATTGATGAACAAAGCACTTGAAGGTATATTATATTACAGCGAATGATCCTGTTTGGGCAGTAGATTGTTTTTTTGAGTTGATTCAGTATCTCTGCTTATTTATAGAAACATAGACTATCAGGGTTGGAAGGGACCTCAGGAGGTCATCTAGTCCAACCCCCTGCTCAAAGCAGGACCAATCCTCAACTAAATCAACCAAGCCAGGGCTTTGTCAAGCCTGACCTTAAAAACCTCTAAGGAAGGAGATTCCACCACCTCCCTAGGTAACCCATTCCAGTGCTTCACCACTCTCCGAGTGAAAAAGTTTTTCCTAATATCCAACCTAAACCTCCCCCACTGCAACTTGAGACCATTACTCCTTGTTCTGTCATCTGCTATCAATGAGAATAGTTTAGATCCACTCTCTTTGGAATCCCCTTTCAGGTAGTTGAAAGCAGCTATCAAATCCCCTCTTATTCTTCTCTTCTGCAGACTGAAGAATCCCAGTTCCCTCAGCCTCTCCTCGTAAGTCATGTGACCCAGCCCCCCAATCATTTTTGTTGCCTTCTGCTGGACTCTTTCCAATTTTTTCTACATCCTTCTTGTAGTGTGGGGCCCAACACTGGACACAGTACTCCAGATGAGGCCTCACCAATGCCGAATAGAGGGGAATGATCATGTCCCTCAATCTGCTGGCAATGCCCCTACTTATACAGCCCGAAATGCTGTTAGCCTTGGCAACAAGACTGTTGACTCATATCCAGCTTGTCCTCCACTGTAACTGCTAGATCCTTTCCTGCAGAATGGTTGCCTAGCCACTCAGTCCCTAGTCTGTAGCAGTGTATGGGATTCTTCCATTCTAAGTGCAGGACTCTGCACTTGTCCTTATTTTCTAGTACCAATTCAATGTAGTGGAGAAAATCAGGCAAGTTTATGAACCATCCACAGTTTGTTCCTAGTTTATCAATATTAACAGCTGCTTATTTGACAGAATATTGCAAACATGAACCAGCAACCCACAAGTCAAATGTTCTAAGTAAAGCTGGTTAAAAATTGGAGTAAAATATTGTGATCCCCCCACACACCAATTTACCTCTAAATTTTGAAATTTTATCAACATTTTCCTAGTTTGATTGTTTTTTTATTTGAAATTTTGAAATTTAAAAGTGTAGCTCTATGAGCCAGCCAGAAAATGTTTAAAAGAAAGCAAAGGAAATAAATTTTAAGAGTGATTCTTTGCTTAAGTTCCTACCTGTGCTAGAGATGCTCCAGAAGGTTTTAGCCTTGCATAGGGAACTCTATCGCTTAAGAACAATTCTTTTTCTATGTTGAACTTATTTTTAGAGCATACATTCCCCTGGTCCAAGCTAAGTAGCTTCAGACAAAAAGGCTCAGTTATGGAAGCCAACAATACAGACACTAATACTCACAAAAATTCCATTCTCTGTGGCTCAAATGGAGGAACCCTAACTGGCATAGGAGTCCTGATGTGACAAGGTCAGTGAAATTCTATGCCCAGGACCAACTCTATGGATTGGCTGGTGGATTCAAATAATTAAGGATCAACTGTTCTTGCTCCAGTTATCCCTCACTCTGCTCCTACTTTCTGTCTCAATTCTCCCTGTGCATTTAGCCACAGTGAACCCCAGTGTAGCCAGGCGATGTGGAACGAAGCTGGGGCCATCCCTTCTTCACTGGGATCATGACCCATTCCCACATGCAGCATGACCATACTGGTTTGCTATGTGTAACTTGATATCTTCTTTTGATGAGGTTCTAAATTTGGTTGATAAAGGTAATAGTGTTGACATAATATACTAGAATTCTGTAAAGCATTTGATGGCATATCATGATATTTTGATAAAAAACCCCTAGAATTATATAAAATTAATATGGTACACATTAAATGGATTAAAAACTGGCTAGCTGATAAGTCTCAAAATGTAACTGTAAATGGTAAATTGTCATGAGTGAGGTCTAGAACAGGGATTGGTTCTTGGCTCTGTGCTACTTAGAATTTTTTTCTCAATTATCTGGAAGAAAACATAAAATCATCACTGATAGAGTTTGCAGGCAACACAAAAACTGTAGAGTGGAAAATACTCCACAAAAGAGGATGGGTTAATACAGAGCATCTGGATCGCCTGGTAAGAGAAAATAATATGCATTTTAATATGGCTAAATATAAATGTAAAAAGGAATGTAGACTGTACTTATAGGATGGGGAACTCTATCCTGGGAAGCAGTGACTGAAAACAATTTGGGGTTGTGGTGTATAATCAGCTGAACATTTTCTCTCAGTACAGTAACTCCTCACTTAAAGTCGTCCCGGTTAAAGTTGTTTTGTTGCTGATCAATTAGGGAACATGCCGTTTAAAGTTGTGCAATCCTCCCTTCCAACATCATTGGCAGCTGCCTGCTTTATCTGCTGCTTGCAGGAAGAGCAGCTTGTTGGAGCTAGCTGGTGGGGCTTGTAACTAGGGTGGATGAGCAGCCCCACTATCAGCTCCTCCTATCAGCTCCCCACTTCCCTATGTTCCCTGTGCAGCAGCTGCCCAGCAGGCTAGCAATTGCCAGCAGTTCAGCTGTCCCTCCTGCCACTGCCATGTGCTGCTCCTGCCCTCTGCCTTGGAGCTGCTCCCCAGTGTCCTGCTTGCTGTGCAAGGGGGAAGGAAAGGGGGGGCTAATGTCAGGGTATCCCCCTCCCCCTACTTCTACACCCTGCTTACCCCTTCTCCATATAGAGCAGAGTGGGGACACGTATGGAGAGAGACAGAGAGAGCTTGGGGCAGCAGCTGCTTTCTCAACTTCCTGATCCACTTAAAAAGACAATGCACATAAGATTGGGTCAGCTTACTTAAAGGGGCAGTGTGCATCTCTCTCTCTCTCTCCCCCACACACAAGATGTGTGTCTGTCTCTGTCTGCTATGCTATTTCCCCTCCCCTCCATTCCTGATGCCTTGTAGAGTGTGAAAGGCTACATTAACAACAACGTGTTAACCCTTGAGGGCTCAGCCAAGTGCTAGTTTATCATTTAGCGCAGGGATTCTCAAACTGGGGGTTGGGACCCCTCAGGGGGTCATGAGGTTATTACCTGGGGAATCGAGAGCTGTCAGCCTCCACCCCAAACCCTGCTTTGCCTCCAGCATTTATAATGATGTTAAATATATAAAAAAGTATTTTTAATTTATATGGGGGGTCACACTCAGAGGCTTGCTGTGTGAAAGGGATTACTAGTAGAAAAGTTTTAGAACCACTCATTTAGCAGCAAGGCATTCCCTGGGAAATATCCCAGCCTCTTCCACCCTCTAACTTCACCACCTCAATCAAGCTTCACAATCATCATAGCTGTAAATAGCGTTAAATTGTTTAAAACGTATGCTGTATATTTGTATGTATAAGTATATATAGTTTTTGTCTGGTGAAAAAAATTTCTCTGGAACCTAGTCCTCTCCATTTACATTAATTCTTATGGGGAAATTTGATTTGCTTGACATCATTTCACTTAAAGTCACATTTTTCAGGAACATAACTACAATGTTAAGTGAGAAGTTACTGTGTGACGCTATGGTCAAAAGGGCCAATGTGATTCTTGGATGCATAAACAGGGGAATCTTGAATAGAAGTAGAGAAGTAATTTTGCCTCTGTATTGGCACTCATTTGTCTGCTGCTGGAATACTGTGTCCCAGTCTGGTGTTCACAATTCAAGAAGAATGTTGATATATTGGAGAGGGTTCAGAGAAGATCCATGACAATGATTAGAAAACCTGCCTTCTAGTGATAGATTCAAGGAGCTCAATTTATTTAGCTCAAAAAAGAGATTAAAGGATGAATTGATCCCAGTCCATAGGCACCTATATGGCAAACGAATATTTAATAATGGGTTCTTCAGAGAAAGGTATAATATACTCCAATGGCTAGAAGCTGATGCTAAACAAATTCAGACTGGAAATAAGGCGTACATTTATAACTGTGAGAGTAATTAACCATTGGAACAATTTACCAAGGGTCATGGTGGATTCTCCCTAACTGACCATTTTCAAATCAAGATTGGATATTTTTCTAAAGGATATGCTCTAGGAATTGTTTTTGGGAAGTTCTATGCTCTGTGTTATACAGGCAGTCAGACTAGATTTTCACAATGGTCCCTTCTGGCCTTGGAATCTGTGAATCTATTGCCTAGTGCTGCCATTGCAGAGAGAACATAGATTTGCCACTAAATACATAACCATATTGCATATAGGGATGGACACATGACTGGAGATATAAAAACCATCTGGACATATGGTCTATGGCTTGGTTGGAGGAGCTGTAAAGTATAGAGTAAATCATGCTGCTGCGTATGATAGTGAGGACAGCAATATATTTAATTCTAGATCTTCAGGCTACAATGCAGAGTTTTAAATTCCAAGTATTTGAGGGCGTGTGACCTAATGGTTTACATGGAAGGCAGAAGTCTTGGGTTCTGTTCCTGACTCTGCTGCTGACTCATCACAGTGGGCAAGTCATTTATCTACCCTGTGTCACAGGTAACTCTTCCATAAAATGGGTAATTGTAATAATTACGTGTCCTCAGGGGATGTTACGTGGCTAATGAAATTATATTAATAAATTCTTTTGCGACACTTGTATGAAAGGTCTTCTACTGCAAAGTTGCAATGATTTCATTATATTCCTATCAACCACAAAAGAAGCAACTACCATTTCTTCTCTTAATTATGTGACTATCATAAATCACAGAACAGCTTGAAGGTCCTGTCTTCTATGGTATAGCCATTTCCTAGATCTGTACCATTAAGTGCAGCTAATTTATTTTTCAATCTAAATGAAAATCTGGTTTGAGGATTCATCAACTTGCTTAGTCTTGCCTACTAGGACTGAATAGCTTGTGGTAATCTGAATGTGTTAAGTACCCTGGGATACATACATGGAAAGTATTGTAAAAATATAAATTGCATTGAAGTGGAAATGTAGGGACTGTTTCATAAAGCTGAACATGGTTAAAAATAGGGGCAGAAATGAAACTTAAGACAAAATTGTCAACAGTGCAAAGATTGAAATCTTGCAGCTGCATAGAACTCCAGTGATCTTTGGAAGTGTGGTGTATGCATTTCACTGGGGGTATTTATAATGTTCTATTACTTTTGTATGTGTTTAGAAGTTAATTACAGGCCCCATCAGCTCTTTCACTTTGATTACATCTCAGTGCGATGTATTCAAGCATTATGTGACTGGTTTCAAGAAAGATTATCAGAAAGTCAGGGAAGTGTAATAATCAGGGGATTTCTTTGTTAATCAAGGACTTATGAAAAAATAAATTATTTAACGCTACATTGATCTTAAATTTTGCTGATGGTAAATCATTTAAAATCAATCATTTAAAACTTTAACATAGTCCGCATATAATAAAGAAAAAACAAAGTTTATCATGAATATGCAATCTACCTATCTAGGCACTTACATGGCCCTCATCCCTGCAGTGTCCCAACAACAGGAGGGCATATTATTTTAAGAATCAGAAGGCTATTGGCTATTCATAATGGGAAAGGCAACACTTTTTGAAAAGCTGGCCATATAGGAATCCATAAATATCCATGGTCACTGTATGGCTACTTTGGCAAAAGGTATATTGTAGAGGTATACCATTCCTATGCCTGTAGAGAAGACATGCTCCCTGAGCACAAAGTGGGATGCAGCTACTCCAGCAGTGCTGATGTTTCCATATGTGTTTCGTTGAGGTGGAACTGGTATGTTGGGAGTAGTCTCATGAACTCGCTTATGTTAAGTGTTTCCAGGATCAGACCTTGAGTGAGCAACTTTCCCAAATAAGCTGAAATCTAGGATAAATTGCCTGTGGAAGTCGAAACTGTTCACAGTCACATGCCTATAAACCAACAGATCATCCTGCATTTTGCTGACTTTGGCAGTAGTCCAAGGGCCATATACGTACATGGAAGAATGTTTCCTCACCAGCTGGTGAAGAGCTTGGCCCACACTGGCTTTCCTTCAGCATTAGGTATTGAATTCCTTGCTCTTCAGTGTACATTTCAACCAGTCTGATGGTTTTGGACTGTACAAGCAAGATCTCACTTTCCACAAACATTTGCATTCCCAAAGATACTATTCATGAGATAATGATTATACAGGATGGGGAAACTTGTTCCACATTCACTTTCTTTTTATATACTCTGTGCATAAATTGTGCAAAGATTTATAACATTTATTTGGTGGGAAGGTTAACTCCATGGCATTTTGTGATTGTGCCTATTATACTTTGCAAATGCAGAATGTAGTGAATACTTACTCTGTTTCAGGGAAATGGATTTATCTTAGCACCACCCGGAAGGTAGGGATGTATATCATTATCTCAGTCATTCTAACCACATTGTAAATGTATTGAAAAAAAAACATGAGTCAGGTCCCAGAAATTCACGTGACTGGTTAAAAAAATCATGACATTTGAAGAAATAATAAATTCATGGGGGTTTTTTGCTTTGCTTTCTGTTTTTGAAACTTGAGGGGGCTCTCGGGTCACGGTTTCAAGTTTTTCTCCACAAATCATGAGGGTTCGAAATTTAATTTTGAAGAAAACAAATGAAAGCCGAGATCGGGAGTTATGGGTCTCTTACAGCAATGGGTGGGTAAGGTTCTGTGGCCTCCACTGTGCAGGAGGTCAGACTAGATCAGTGTTTCTCAATGACCAGTCCATGGACCAGTGCCAATCTCTGAAATCTCCATGACAGAGTTTACGGAGGCAGTAAGATGGTCCCTGGTATCAAAAAGATTGAAAAACACTGAACTAGATGATCATGATGGTCCCTTCTGGCCTTACAGTCTATGAGTCTATCATCACATACTCATTTGACTCAAAAAATTGGGACTGTAAGAAAAACACCAAATATTGTGACACGCATGATAAAATCATATTATTCGGCAACACTTCTCTTTCTCTTTTACAGATGGGTAACTGAACACAGAGATTAAAAGAAGGCATTTTCAAAGAAGCTAAGGGGATTAAGTTCCTAATTCCCAATGAATTTCAATGAATTTGGGGCATCTAACTCTCTTAGGTTCTTGTGAACATACCAGCTAATTGAATCCCAAGGTCATACAAGAAGCCTGCAGCAGAGCCAAAATTAGACCCCAGATCACCTAAGTCCCTCTCCAGTACTTTATCCACAAGATCATCTTTCCATCCTGGTATTTGGTTGTTAAAATAAATGCAAACAGTTGTGTTTCTATGATGCTGACAGCTTATGAAACAATTAGTTTGTAATACATTTGCTTAAACGAAAGCCTGATTAATTCCACTGTACTTATTAGAACTAATAGGCTTTGTTACATGTGTTGCAATTTAAGCTTTGTTAATTATTCAGAGCTGGGTGAATGGAACAAAACATTTGTCATGAATATTTGCACATATTTTAAACAAAATTGGATTTGGCAGTGTTTGACACAGTTAAATATTTGATTTTCATGTATGTTTGGGTGAGCCAATTCTTTTTGGATGAACAGCAGTAGAAAGGGAACCTCACATGAAGACACTCACAAATATTTATGGGAATCAATATTTGCAAGCAAAAAGTTTGTGTTGGCATCTGGGTGAGTTTGTGAAGTGGAAAGGAAGTACAGGAGGCAAACCACACCAAAATATAATCAGAATGAACATCAGCAGTCAGGTAGAGAAGATCAAAGTTGAACTGTGTAGCATTACAATCAAGTGAAACTGCTGCTAAGCTGTCCTCCCGTTTGGCAGCATTTCAGGTATGTTGTGGTCTACAGAAGTGTAGCCTCATTCCTAGAGTACAGTCAGTTAGTCAAGCTGGGCTGAGAAATGACCTAGTTACTTCTAGAATCACCTGCCAAGGTGACATCAGAAGCTGTACACTGCCTTGTATACCGAGGAGCCATTGCACAGGGCACATAGGGTCATTCAGCACCCAGTCCACCTGGAGGAGGTGCGGGGAGAGATCTGACAAGTGTGTCAGAGGGCAACCCCTGGTGTGTTTGACAACTGAGATTAGTGTTGAGATATATTACTGGGTGGCTTCTCTCATTGTTAGCTTCCTGTAGGGGAGATACAACTAGTATGGAAGGAGAGCAAGGTGCTAGCAAGAAACAGCAGGCACTGACGGCAGATCAGCTGTGCAGGAACTGGATACAATGGCCTCTTTCAGAGAAAGAAAAATGGTGTGTCTCTCTAACTCCCACCATGCTGTAGCTCCTTGGCCCAACCAGCCTCCTTTTAAAACGGCCCTGCTGTAATTATTTTGCTGGGGTTCTGTATAATTTAAACAATAGTTAATTAAATATGAAAGCAATTAAAATTCCAGTTCAAACAGCTGTTGCTTAAAGTCTGGAGTTGCAGTTACAATTCCTTAAAATTGTTGCCAATCATTTTGAAGATAAATGCCTTTTTTTAAAGATGCAAAAACCTTTTTCTAAATGCAGTGAAGGCTGCTGGCAGGGTGAGGATTGCTCTTTTTTGCATTTAATTTTCAGGTATGGGAGATATTTAAAGAAGCAGGGTTTAGGAAAATGAGAGAGAACAATCTAGTTGTTGCAGCCACTATAAGTCCAATATCCCCTGTGTCTCCACCTCTCCCCACCCCCGCAATCTGTTTATGGAGGGGCCCTCCATTTATGGGTCTCAGATCTTCCATGTGGAAAGGAGACTGGAGCATCTCCATTGCCCCATCCCTCCCCGAGGTTTTGTGTAATCCAGGTGGCATGTGTGGGGAGAGGGCAGAGTTGGAGCAGGTAGCAGGGATAGGGCCAAGTGGAATTCACATTCACCCCTCTCCAGCAGGTCGCAGTTTACAAGGGGAAGCACATACAGTCCAAAGTTCTATTAACTTTTCCATGTATACCATAGCCCACCATGGGGACACAGGGACAGTGGCATTTCCATCAAATTTTAGTGTCTTTGGTAGTGCTCATGAAGCTCTACTAAAAACCATATGTTTGTAATCTACTGCACGCCTTTCATCATTAGAGGCTTGATTCTGACCCACTGTGAAGCCACTAGGAGGCTTGCCATTCACTTCAATCAGTGTTCAGGCTCCACATTTGTAATTTGGTCCAAAGAAGTGGACCCAGTCTGATATGTTCTTCAAATGTGTCTACCCCAGGTTTCTTTATATTCCAAGTTCTTACAGCTATTCCAGTGATTAACTGTGAATTGAATTTGTTACTAACTTTTTAGTAGAGATCAACAGAATTGTTAATGCCACAGATTGTTTTCTTAGACTCATAGACTCATAGACTCATAGGTCAGAAGGGACCAATATGATCATCTAGTCTGACCTCCTGCACAAGGCAGGCCACAAAACCCTACCCATACACATTTATAACAACCCCGAACCCATGACTGAGTTATTGAAATCCTCAAAATTGAGATTTGAAGACCTCAAGCTGCAGGGAATCCACCAGCAAGCGACCCATGCCCCACGCTGCAGAGGAAGGCGAAAAACCTCCAGGGCCTCTGCCAATCCGCCCTGGAGGAAAATTCCTTCCCGACCCCAAATATGGCGATCAGCTAAACCCTGAGCATGTGGGCAAGACTCACCAGCCAGCACCCAAGAAAGAATTCTCTGCAGTAACTCAGTTCCCATCCCATCCAACATCCCCTCACAGACCATTGAGCAGACTTATCTGCCGATAATCCAAGATCAATTGCCCAAATTAAACTATCCCATCATAACATCCCCTCCATATACTTATCAAGCTTAGTCTTAAAGCCAGATAAGTCTTTTGCCCCCACTACTTCCCTCGGAAGGCTGTTCCAGAACTTCACTCCCCTAATGGTTAGAAACCTTCGTCTAATTTCAAGTCTAAACTTCCTAATATCCAGTTTGTACCCATTCGTCCTCGTGCCTACATTAGTACTAAACTTAAATAATTCCTCTCCCTCCCTAACGTTAATCCCCCTGATATATTTATATAGAGCAAGCATATCCCCCCGGAGCCTTCTTTTGGCCAGGCTAAACAAGCCAAGCTCTTTGAGTCTCCTTTCATAAGGCAGATTTTCCATTCCTCGGATCATCCTAGTAGCCCGTCTCTGAACCTGTTCCAGTTTGAATTCATCCTTCTTAAACATGGGACACCAGAACTGCACACAATATTCCAGGTGGGGTCTCACCAGCGCCGTATATAACGGCACTAACACCTCCTTCTCCTTGCTGGAAATACCTCGCCTGATGCATCCTAAAACCGCATTTGCTTTTTTAACAGCCATATCACATTGGCGGCTCATAGTCATCCTGCTATCAACCAATAAGAATTACAGAAATAAGCTTTTAAATCTTGCGGTCCAGATCACCAGTTGTTGCAAATCAGCATAGCTTCACTGAAATCAACAGAGGAACATGCCAGTTGGGGAATCTGGCCCATAATCTGTTTGTGATTGGCAGAAATACAGAAACCTTATTATTTCAAAGTTTTTGATTGTGATTAAATAACTGTCATCGATCTGTGTTCAATTGTCTTGTATACATTATTAAAAACTCTTTGTTTACTAAACAACCTTTTACAGTTAAAATGAAAACTACTTCCCTGAAACATGCATCAGATCTGAGTATAAAATGAGCCTAAGAAATTTAGCTACAGGGTGAGTGAAGTTAATTTAATTAAAATCCTGCTAGAGGATGTATGACATTGGCAGATCAATTTTTTTGAGTTAGTGGAATTATGCACTGATATTCTAGTTTAAGGCTGCTGCATCTGATTGTAGAGTATAGTAAATGTGAAAAGTATATTTATATACCTTCCATATCTTGCTGTCTGTCTGTCTGTCTTTCTTTCTCCCATCCAGTTTATTATAGGAAAAAACAAAATAAAAACCCATCACCCCTTTTTTCAAGTTGCGACAGCTACAGTTAAACAGCAGTACCAAAAATAAATATACATATGCGCTAAGATACAGTTCAGCATTAAATTCTAATTGAAGCTGCAACACAGTGGGATGCCAGGAAGTAATTTTCATGGCCCGGGGACATGGGAAATCTGGTTGGTAAGAAAATGCCTTTTTGATAATTAATCTTAACTGATTATTTTGTAAGTTTATAACTTATTAAACACATTGCTAGAATTAATTTGTACTTTGCAATTTCTCAGGTGTCCTGAAACATTGAACTTTTCTGTTTCCTCTATGGTATATGTTAATAAAAATATAGTGGTGGACATTCAAAAGGTTTAGCAGAAAAGGCCTTTTTAAGTAATCTATAATGTCACTGGCATAGGCCAGCAAGTGTATCCACTGGGTAGCAGCTTCTGCTGAAGGTGGAAAGCATACAGCACATTGAAATCTGAAGTCTTTTGAAAGGAGTCTGTAATTTCAGTAATACTCTCATAATTGTGAAAAATGCAATATTCTGGAATCTTACATATGTATACAGTAATCATATACATGGACTTTTATGAGTGCATGTGAAAAGCGTTATTTTTATTAATATTACTATTGTTGATTACTGCAGCCTCACACAGAACATTTGTTCTAATCATCATTCCCTCAGCATCTCCATTAGATACCCCACATTTCAAGGGGTTTATGACTCAGTACTAAAATCCATTCACAGTTGGCAAATGAGCTTGCAGCCTGCAATGATCTTTTTAATGAAAAAAATGGAGAAAAATCAATCTGGCTGGCTTGAGCAATGGTTGGGGAAACCCAGTCCTACTTTGATGGGTTCCAGAAGCATTTTGTGATTCTATTTTTAAAGCTTGTAAAGTTTTTCTTTAAATAAAGCTGTGAGCTTGTGTTTTTGGGTCTGATTTACTGTTGCCTTGCACCTCATGGGTGAGAGACACTAGTGAAGAGAATGTGCAAAACACTACTATTTTAATTTGTAGCATTTGACATGCTCTTTGCACTGGGGTGAATGATGGCTGAAAATGCAGAAGAATGGTTATTTGGACCCATTGACTTATGGTTAGTCAGTGGCAGGGGCAGATCCAGGCCCCAGCACGCCAAGTGCTTGCTTGGGACAGCATGCCACAGGGGGCACTCTGCTGGTCGCCGCAAGGGCGGCAGGCGGCTCTGGTGGACCTCCCGCAGTCACCAAAGCCGTGGGACCAGTGGACCGCGGGACCAGCAGACCCTCCGCAGGCACGCCTGCAGGAGGTCTACCGGAGCCGCCTGCCGCCCTCCCAGCAACTGCAGAGCGCCCATACCGCCATGCTTGGGGCGGCGAAATGTCTAGACCACCCCTGGTCAGTGGTATGCCATGGCCAGGGCTGAGCATGCTGATCAATTTTTCTCTTTATTTCTTTGTGCCCCACCTGTCTGTTGTATCCATCTGTTGTCTCTTGTTTTATACTGAGGCCTGGTCTACACAAAATTTTTGTACCGGTATAACTATTGCAGCGAGAGGTGTGATATGTTTACTGAAATAGTTACAGGGGCACAACCCCTCCTGGGTTTGCAGTTATAGCTATATATAAGGGCCTTATATGGTATAGTTTATTCATCTTCTCTTATGGGAATTAGTTATAGCATATGCACCTTTCTATCAGTGTAACTGCTACCACACTAGTGGGGCAGGGGTTATACTACTTTCAATATATTAGTCTAGTTTAAGTGTAGACAAAACTGTAAAGGAAAGGACAGTCTTCTTATGTGTTTGTACAGTGCCTAGCACAATGTGGCCCTGCTCTGTGGTTGGCATTTCCAGGTGCTACTGCAAACCACATTATTAGTAGCACTGTTGTAGTAATAGCAGTATCTTTTTGAATGTATGGCCTCATTCCTATAATTGGAACTTTGCAGATGACCCCTGTATCCATATAGTTTTTGAGACATGGAACCAAGTGTTGGTTCAGGTTTCAAGAAGTCTCTCTCTTTTTTCTCAGTGTAGAAGATGTTGGCCTGACTCCTCCATCACTTTGAAACCCTAAGAGTAAGAAGTCATTTACTTCTAGAGTCATGATCTCTAGAGTCAGGAAGCTTCTATCCTCTTCTGACTGTAAATCAAGGACCATGGATCAGCCGATTCCAGATTTAGTCTAACAGGAATAGAGTTTCTTTTTTTTAAAATTCCAATTGCAAGTTATGGAAGTGTTATGGGGGAATACTGTGTCTTTGGGTATGATTTTGTAGTTGCTAGAGCTAGTCAGAAAATGAAGGGAAAATAAGGACAATTTGATTCCTTTTTCCTGACCAAATTTTTTGTAGATGAAAATTTTCTGACCAGCTCTAGAAGTCACTTTGCACATTGATTTCAATAGCCACTGTGCGCTGTGCTTGAACCATCTTCTTTAGCTCCTATTCACAATATTCAGGGCAATTCACTGTGCAGTGGACACCATCAATAACATTGATATTTTCCATTTCCAGAAGATAAATTTTATTATAATGTTTGCAGTTTTCTAGGTGGTTAATATGCCAGCCTGAAACTTGCAAGACCCAGGTTCCATTCCCTGCTCTGCCACAGACCATCTGTGTAATACTGGGAAAGTTACTTAGTCTCTCTGTGCCTCAGTTCTCCACCTGTCAAATGTGAATAACAGTACTTCCCTGCTTCACAGTGGTGTTATGAGGATAAATACAGTAAAGGTGTGAGGTACTCAGATACTCTGGACATGGGACCATGTAAGAACTAAAAACTAGGGAGATACACAGAATACCCCATCACATGATGAATAATCATTGTAATATGCATTAGCAGCACAATGGTTCCAGTGCATAGTATGTATGCAGAACAATGTACAAATTCAACACTGTAAGGTTCTACTCTGCTCTGTTCTGTTCCATATACTGTGGGGTTTATTCCACCATCATTTGCATGCCGGGTATTAAGATATTTGTCTGCCAAATTTCTTTACATAACGTATCTCTGTAAAATAACGCCATTTAAAATATACAGCATTATACTGCTGTCAAAATGCAAACACTGATTTCAGTCTTTACACGGGAAGGCGTGTGATTTGCCTCAATTAATAAGGTACCCAATTAATAAATCTATTAATTCTAGCTGCCTTAATTTAAAAGTAGGAATAGACACAACCATCACAAACGGATACAAGTCAGCTGAAGCTGTGCTCTGGTAACTGTTAGAGGGCAGAAATATGCAATGCTTGTGACTGTTACTAATCTTTGACAGTAAACATGCTGTACCAGCCGCATTCCTGCGGCACATGCTGTCAATGCAATCACAAAACACAGCTAAAGTTCATTGTCTAATTTTCTGCCATGATGGGCACATTTCATGTTTTTTCGGGCAATGTGATAATTTGTTTAAACCATCTGAAATGCTTCCCTTTATAGTTTTAAGATGAAAAATCTGGATCAAATTCCTGCCTGGGTTTTTGATTCCCATACATTTGACAATGTATATAGTCATCGTCAAGAAGGATCATCTACATTTCTCCTTGTATATCTATTTTATTGTGTTTCTTACATACTGTCTATACACAAATACCAAAAGTAAAGTTAGCTGTGAATATACCTGAATAATAATAATAATAATAATTTCCAGCATTAAAGTTCAGATTTTTTTTTAAATCCTTTCCTCCTTATGTCTTGCTATCTCTTCCTCCACTGCTGTCTCCCCAGTGGTAGGCTGGTCCTTGGAATGTATCGTTACTGGGGAAAATTCAAATTCTATATATTTGAATCTGGTCAGAGAAGGACCCAGTCTGATCTCCTCTGGTAAAGAATTGCACAGCTAGAATTAGAATCCAAAAGCTTTACCTTTTGCTGAGCTAGCTGAGTTGCCCATGTAGTTTGGAGTTGGTGTCTGAGGAAACTCAGACCCAGCCCACTAAGCTTATGGCTTGGCCTAACAATGGGCAGAATAATGATTCAGGTTATATGGAAGATGGATGGGTGGAGGAAAATATGCTTGCATAAAACAAGAAAAGGACAAAGGCTACGGAGTGATCAAAATTTGAAGTGATAATCAACACAGCAGAGCCACTCATCAAAGCACATTCCTTAATGAAGGTCAACATGCTTAGGAAGGAAGCAATCAAGAATATTTATCTTAGTTAAAAACAACAAGCACATCACTACAAATGCAAGATACAGTTGCTAAGAGGAATGCCACATGCAGTACACAGCTAGATATACTAATAATCTTTGCTAGACAGAAGCCTTGGAAGAAAACTTTGAAGGCAGTGTCAGTCTTTTATTTCCTGCTGGTGTAACAGTCATATGGACTGAGGATGAAAAACCATTAAAGTACTGTTGTGCTGGAAGCAGAACAGTCACTTGCTGCATCTTCTAATAATTAATGACAAAATGCCTGCAGTACAACCCATTGGCACTTGCCTACTTCTAACAGTTACTAAACTGATACTTCTTTAAATATTCCTGATCCAAACTGACCTGACAGGCTTCTTTTTTATTCCCCACTGGACTCCATCATCCAATTATAAACATGTAGCTTAGCCTGTCTCCACTTTAAAAAAAATAAAGAAATGTTTTCACGTTCTATTGGTATTTCCAAGTTTAATGCTGACATCTCTGCCTAAAGCTCTCTCCTAAACCAGTATGAGTAGTCAACATCTGCTCAGGATTATTTATTTATTTCCCATTGCAGAAAATTGGCAGCTTCAGTGTCCCTAAGAGATGGATAATTGTAATTATCTATGATGCTGTGAAAACTGTTTTAATGGCTCAGCAGTTACGGAGGGCCTGAATTTCTTTTCCCTCTTACAGCGTTTATGTTACAACTGCGGAAAAATAAAGTTTAGGATTTATTTGTGAGACTTTTGAGTATATTTTTTTTCTCCATTCCACTGTGAATGAAATCTTCTTCTATACTACTGTTATGTTCAGAAACCATTTTTAAAAGAAATCATTTATTACCAAACTGGGTGAAACCATTAGCATTTAATGCCTCAGTCCTGCAATTTGTTGCCAGTGGATGGACTAATGCTCTTGTTCAGAGTCCTACTGATTTCAAATGGGGTTCTGTGCCATCAGAGCACTGGACCCTCAAAGGACTGTCCTGAAAAACCTGTGGAGCTAAATTTGCTCCTAAATCATAGTCATCAAACAATTATGTGCAATAAACAAAATGGTAAAAAGCCTGATCTTTTCTTGCAATCACTTTGCAAACAGAAGAAAGGGCCAAATGGAAAAAGTACATTACTTGCAGTGAATGGCTTTGCCATTTCTACTCTTAATAAAAAGGAAACATCTCTTGAACATAACTCTGAGATCTCGCTAGTTCAGGAACTAATCCAAGAACACCCCTGGACTTCTCACTGTGATGGCCTCAGGTGAAGATGTGTGCACACTGACAGAAGAAAAGCGTCACACAGGTTGGTGGAGATTTGGATGGAGATAGTCAGGAAGGAGACAAATGCTTCAAGAGACATAAAAAGTCTTGGAATAGAAAGGGTGTGCTATTGGTGACATCAACAGAGTGATTAATTCAGCTGTAACCCTAGACTCCATTCTTGCAAATTGACTTCAGTGGGTCTCTATGCAGGTGCAGGCGTCACCTCACTTACATTGGAGCATTGAGAAGCTGCCTAACAGCAGACCTAACATACAGGGAAAGGACTTTGTGAAGCATAGAGTAGCATGGATTGATTGGGATTAGGCGTTCAGAACTGCTCGGAGAAGAGAGAATTTTGGTGGATACTCTAGAGGTTCAATTCTGATGTGCTAGCTGTATCTCAGCAGTGTTAAGTCTACATTATAGCAGATTAATATAAACATATTTGTTACAGTTTTAAGTACTGAAAATAAGTTTAATATAAAAGTTAATTTCTATTCCTTGTTTTAATTTAGGGGGGAAAAATCTAACCAATCAAAAAAACCAACCTCCTCCCTTCTCCCAACTCTCTCATCTTTTTCTTCAGATGGAAGAAGTAAACACCAATAAAATTATAGTCAACATATCAATATATCTATGTGGTGCTGCAGAGAACACAAGAAAGGGTCTATTGTGCTATAACAAGGCAGAGCCAAAGCATCTGCAAGAATCAAAAGGCATGGGAGGCAAAAATAGTAAAAATAATCTGGAGCGAGTAGCCTGGAGAGATGTGACTTCCATAGTGTTGCTCATCCTCTGCTATAGACTGAAATACGCATGGGATGCTAAACCTGACAGAAGAAAGGCTGTAAAGGAACAGTGTGCCTGAAGAATATCCTCTCCAAGTTCAGAAACTGGAGCTATGGACTAGGAAAAGGTTATAGACCGAACCCTGCTTATTTGGTAATATTTCTTCTATACATGTGGTAAAGGGTACAGAATACTTTGAAAATATTGATACTGTGGAAAGTAGGGTTTAGTTTATGCTGAGGGCACAGCTTTACATTTAACTGTAGGAGCACTGCCTCAGAACAGAGGCTGCATAGGAAATTGTGCACCTTTGGCCAGCGCCTCAGACTTTTGGAGCATGATAGCTCACTCCAGGAGAGACTGATGGAGAGGGAGGGGTAGGCATACAATACTGGCTAAGCTTTCTGTCACTGCAGACCCTCCATCCTGTGTTACACTGGTGGAATTTATGGCTGAATCAAGTCTGTATAGTGTGAAATGCTAATGTAACCCAAATACATGAACTATAATCCATAGCCTGGAGGAAGGTCTCTTATCCTCACGCCTGGGAGTGTGCTACTTTTGTACTACTGAGTTGATTTTCTAGTAAAATCAGGCAGCTCTGCTTCCAATCTTAGGTTTCCATTGTATGCGTGCTCTTCTACTGAATTGCATAGGCCCTGGGGTTCCTCTTTTTTTTTTTTTTTTAAAGGGGGAGTCATGGCAGTGCTACAAGGTGATACCTCACTGCGTATAAATCAAGAAAGCCAAATGCATAATAGAGCTTGATACACAGCATGACTAAAAACCCAGCTGACTTTGGATAGATGAGAGATTGTTTTGACTGAAATAGACACGAAGAGTCCCATAGGCCTAAAAGATTAGAGGATTTATCATTCTTCCAAGAAAATGATAGAAGTGGCTAACTTTCTGGCCCAACTGTTGTGCTCATAGTAAAAAGGGATATCATTTATTTTCTTTCATTTCCTCAGTTACTAGTGAGCTATTTTAGCTCTTAAAGGTGTAGCCTTTAAGTATGGAATCCTAGTGTAGAGTTCTTCTCCCTGGAGGGAAGAATTAGTAAACATATGTGAACCAGCTGGCTTATGAAAACTTTTATAAACTGTTTTAGGGAAAGATGAAGGAAAATGGCTAAAAATGCTAGATTTTTAGGAAAAGTGTTGGGAAGCAAAATCATTAATTTGTCAAATCTCTTCTGTGTTGAGAGACAGTAGTTAATCCTTGATGGTTTTATTCCCTTAGCAAAGCTGAAGGTGGGGGCTGGAGTGGTGAAATATGAAGAAAGATAATCATAAATAATTCCACAGGCATGCTGATCTAAGCTTGTTAACCCCATTGGTTCTAAAGCTAAGGAGTTTCACAGAAGAAAAGTGGGAAGAGTGTTTAAAGTTCCAGAGAGCAGGCTGTGGATAACTGTCTTGATGATCACTCCTGCTAAATTGGGCTTCTTTGGATGCCTTGCAATTTGCAAGTTGTGCAAAAGACTTGATCTTTAACAAGACCTCTTGAGTGACTGTCTAGATGTTCCATCTTTACGATACCATATTTCTTCGCAGCAGGACCCATTATATGCTAACAGTCACTTGATGAACTGTGGTAAATTAGAAAAGGCAAAAGACCATTTTCACAGCATGGTCTATACAAAAATGGTAAGAGAACCAAGCCAAAAGTGAGAAGTCATGCTTATTGTTCATCTCTATGGCAGCACTGGAGTCACAAAGGGCACCGATGTAGAGAGGAAAATGTTTTTACAGCACTGGGAAGATTTTTGAAGAATAATGTCCCACCTCTAGTAAAATTACGTGTTGATTGAATGTATAGAACTTTTCAGAGTCTCTCTGTATTCTGAGAACAAATATATATATATATACACACACACTATTCTATAGTTTTTCTACCTATCAGACAAAACCTTATTTATTAAAGTGTCTCAGGAGTAAATGGACCTTCACAGAAGTATTGCTAGACTATCAATGTTGGCCAGTTTCCAATGTGGGTAATTACATTCTGCCATCTAACATCCCTAACTAGTTTCAAATGGATTTGGTATTCTTCACTATTTCTCCTAAACTAGGAGTTCTCTATTTTACCCATACTGCACTCCTTCCCCCGCCTTTTCCATAGTGTGACCACAACTGGACCTGCCTTACATCTAGCGAAGATCTGGCTGGGACCCCCTTCTCCAATTTTGAGATATGGTAAGGGAAGAACTGTGGTGACATCTGACACCTGCTCAAGATCCCTAAATTGAAAACACCTGTCCTAAATGATAGTATGTTTATCATTGCTACCAAGAATGGCTTCAGTATTGGATCTGGTTGGTTGTTGAAGAGTGGCTGGCCTATGTAATCCACTGAATCACTTCAGCCAATAGAACTGCAGCATGCAAATAAGCTGGAGAGAAGTAGTTGTTATCACAATGGCACAGCTGAAGAATGACTTGAGCTACTAACATGGCTCTAGGAGTATTGGTGTTGACTGAACATCTCAAAAATATTTCTGTAGATATTCATTCAAATAAAATAATTGAATTCCCTTCAGTAGCATTTTAACTCCAAGTGTGTCTGGTTTCTGTGAATATTCTATAAACTGAACTTAATGGCAGGAATGCTTGTGGTAACAGTTGTTTTGATCAAATATTGCAGAATATTTGGAGGCTCTAAATACTGAATTCATAGTTGTAAATATCATTGTATATTTGCATATTTTCAATGAACTTTCTGTGAACAGTCTACATCCTTCCTCCAAATATTTCCCTTCACCAACAATACATCATTTTCATCTTACTCAGGATGAATTAGAACCCTTATGCTTTCACTCCTTGGTTGGGCAAAGTGAGAGCAATGAGACTGCGGAACTTGGATTCACTGAGAACAGCTAAGCTGCTGATGTACTGAGACCACTGCCTATCATACTGGCCAATACTGTCTCGTTGTTTACTTGTTCTCCTCTCACTGTATCCTTCTGTTGTCTCTTGTCTTATACATAGATTGTAAACTCTTTGGGGCAGGAGTTATCTTTTGTTCTGTGTGCGTACCACGCTCAGCAGAATTGAGTCCTGGTCCAGGACTGGGCTCTAGGTTTTAGGATAATACAAATAGTAATAGATAATAAATTGAGAAGGCAATGTGCAGCTAATTATCACTATGAAATTAGTGACACTGCACTAAAATATCTCCCCTGTTGCCTTTTCCTATCCATGGAACAGGAAAGGTGATGAGATGCAACCTTATATCATCAGCTCACTTGTGTGAGCTTTCTGAATAACCCCCTATACAAAAATTGTACAGGGTGGGGCAAAGCACTGTTATAAATTTAATGTTCAGTGAAATTACAGTGAACTAGTGGAAGGCATTTTTTTCTTTATTTTCATTTTTTAATAAGAAATGGATTTGTATTCTGAATAACCAACTTGAGGCTTTGTAGGCAATGTGTACATTGGATAACCCATCAGAACACAGGAACCTCAGAATTACCAAATCAGTGCAGATGTAGTCCATCTAGTCCAGTATCTTATTTCTGACACTAGCCACTACCTTTAGATGGAGGGAAAAGAAACCCTGGGATGGACAATTTTGAAATAACCTGTCCTGCCCATAGTCCCTTTCAATTATTGGTTGTCTTATGCCTTGATACTAGTCCAAATTTTGAAAAATGACAAAGGCCTTTTGCTACTCCATAACTTTACCAAAGTTGGAGAAGATTTGAACAAATACAGAGTGAAGATAGAAGGAAAGAAAGAAAAAGAAAAGGGGGAAAGGATGGGGAAAAAAGTAAATCCTCAACGTCAAACATAAAGGGAAAATGGGAGAGACAAGAGAAAAACAAAATTAGAATTTCAGCATCTCAACATTTAATTTTTAATAAAAAAATAGAGCTCAAACACTGCCCTGAAATGAACATTTTAATTTAAAACAAAATTAAATTATTTTCCTCTCTAGTTCAATGAAAAATTAAAATAAAAAAAAACAGTCTGACTATTTTAAAAAAAAAGATGAGATCCCATTTTTCAGTCTAAAAATTTCAGCTAGCTTTATGTATCTTCTTATTCATCATCTCTTTAGTTTAAAGAGTGACAATCTTTTCAATCTCTCTGCATGCAGAAGTTTCTCTGTGCCTCTAATCTAATCAGCTCTGAAATCACATTTATTCTGACATTTCACACATCATAAAGTAACCTCCAACACAGATGAGTCCTAGGCACGTCCTACATTTGGTGAGTTTGGGATAAGGGTTTCCCTTATACTGAAAGTAAGGCAAATTGAGGAATATGATGTGTTTTTGTATCCACTAGAAGAGGTAGTCACTTTTCAGTGGCAGCCTAAAATGTATCATTGGCAGAGAATAAAGAGCTGTGTAGACTGCCAGGTGGGAGATGGGGAAGAAATAACTCCCATAACATGCCATTTTCTTGATTTTAGTGTTTGAGGTGTGTGGATTTTACTCTGAAACAACTATGCCCAGGCTGTAATGAAACTTTTGTTTATAGGAATCTATTGTACTATTATCTTTTCCTAGTACGTAATGTACCCATCTCCCAGTATATGTATTTCAAGTATTTGTTATGATGAATAATACCAGGAGGTATGAATTATACCCCAACAGCCTCTTTAAAAAGAGTTTAAATGAACTCACAATATTATATTAATTACCATGAGAGCAAGGAGCCCATATACCTTGTAATTTGTACATATGTGCCTTGGTTATTTGCTCTCCCCAAAGTAACCTTTTCTATTAAAGCTGAATTTGTCGTTTCCTGTACCTATTGCTAATAGTTAGGAAAAATGTGCTATTTTTACTGTTTGAGGATTACCTTCTTAGCTACTAGGAAAGATATAAGAATCCATTTGAGTGTTCATGCAGTGGAGGGACTAGATTTTCCTTCCAGCAAGCATAACAGACAGGTCTGGAGTATAGGAGGAATTCCTTTTTCCAGCATGCCTTTCTTTCTTGAACAAAAGCGCCCACCACATAATCTCTGTGTTCTGAACAAAATGAAATAATTATATACATAAATTGTTGAGTAATGCCATTACTGGAAGGTACTTATCCACTGTTGAACTCTATCCTAACCCCCATTCTCTTCCCACCACTCCTCACTATGGCAAAAGCCTGATAGAAGAACTAGGCATTACACCAAGCTTTGAAGAACAATCACCTCAGACTCCCGATATCGGCTGGGGGAAGTGACTTCAGCAAATAAAGACCTTCCACTTAAATTGCCCTGCAAGCAGCCCAGGATGTTTCTGGGAACTATTAATTCCAAATGCCTCATGTGCCTCATCTGTCATAGCGCCACATGGGGAGAAGAGTGGTTTCTCAGGTAGCCAAACAATGGAGGGATTAATAGATGAGGGACAGCACTTTCAGTTGTATGTTGAAGCAAACAGATGGCCAGTGTAATCTTCAGAGTATTGTGTAATATGCTCTAGGTGGCTCAGAGTACCAAATAACTGGGCAGTTGCATCCTATACTGTAATTAGTTGAAAATCAACTTTGTGTAGCACCCATTGCAGTAATGTATTCTGGATCTCTCAAGGCACAGGTGACTTTGGCAACGTCCACATCAGAGTGAAATGTCTGCATTTGTATTTCCAAGTAATTGAGGGCATTGATGCCTCCTGAGAATCCTAGAGCAATTGGGGAATGCAAACACCCCTACCTGGTGAATTTGTTGGATAAGGGCTGGGCCATGCACCATTCCTGCCATATCCCCCAAAAGCTTACTCAGTCCTCCAGATTAAATCTCTAGCTTGGCCAGATTGAGCTTTAAACCAACTTGCCTTTGTCCAAATCCTGGTATCAACTGGGCACTGAAAGAGAAAAAATCTGCACCTTACAGATCCTTGGAGCTTATGATATATTAGTAAATCTTTCTCTGCATCTCCAGTGCAAGTTCTCTAATGGTAAATAAGCTTAAAGTAGACTTGAATAATGAGGGACTGTTAAGATCTGTTAAAATTTCAGGACAGAGTCTTGTTTCCATTCTGCTCATTTTTATTTGCTCATTCAGTGCAAAGCGAGAGTTTTCTGGCTGTAAGTGGCCAGACTAGAATTTCCATGGCAGAGGGAAACTCCCGATCTTTGTAGCCCCCTTAACCCCCACAGTAGAGGGTATGCTGAGAGAGACAGGGGACATATTTGGTACAGGAAAGGGGACTTGATGGAGCTTTCTCCACTGGCATAAGATCCCTTACAGGCCTTATGCTCTAACAATGGCATAAGTTAGAGCAGCCTCCACGGTTGTTCTAAATCATGGCAGAGTCAGGAAGATGTAACCAGCTCGCTGGTGCCTAGCCCCCTGCACTGAGCAGAGCTTGGCCACAGGAGAAAACTGAACTCCCTATTTCAACCACACTAAATCATATAAATGTGTGAAAAAGCCAATTGTGTCTGAAATTTCTTTCATGAAAAATACTGAGCAGAAGTTGCATGGTGTCCATCCACAGCATATGTCTTTTGTGGATAAGAAAGAGTAGGAAAGACAGTGGCATTGTAGAAGAGCAGACTCACCCCTATGGCACTTCCTGCTGGTGACTTCTGGGAATTAGCTCATTCCAGCTCTGGAGCACCCTCTGTAGGCCAGTGATCCACCTGTCCTCCCGTGTCCCTCCCTGGACCCAATATCGCTTTAGCTGCCCCCTGGCAGTAACCCCTTTCTCTCAGGGTCTCCCCTCCCTGGAGAACCCCCACCCACTCTCCCCACCTCACCTCAGTACCAAGCTACTGCCAGTCATTGTCTAGCCCCACACCCTGGGGCAGACTGCAGTATCAGCCTACTCATCAATGGCAAGGCTGGGTTTGGACCTGCTGCCTTGGCCTACCCCTGGGCTACCTTCTGCAACCCTCAGTACCTATTAGCCTTAGGCTAGGTCACAGCCTGGGGCTTTCCAGGCTGGAGCTCCCCAGCTCCTCTGCCTTTCCCCAGCCCTGCTACACTCAGGTACTCTGTGTCTAGCACCCTGCAGCCAGGCCCATCTCCCTCTACAGGCAGAGGAAGACTGACTAGGCTCCTGGCTCACTGCCTCTTACAGGGGCCAGCTGAGCCTGATTGGGGCATAGCCCCAACTGAACCTACTTTCCCCCAATCAGCCCAGGCTTTTAGAGCTGCAGCCCTCTACAGGGCTGCTTTTTAAACCCTTCAGGGCAGGAGCTGGGTCACCACCCTGCTGCCGGAAGTGCTTTGTGTCCTTGGGCTGACCTGCTGGCTAGAGTGCTTTCCCCGACTTATCTGGCTGCCCTGCTGGCTAGAGCTCCTTCTCCCTTCCTGGGCTGCTGCTGGCTGGAGTACACTCCTCCTTGGATTGCTGCTGCTGCCGCTGCTAGGCGCCACTGCTGCTGAGTGAGGGGTGGGGGGGCCTGCTGGCCAGCCCCCACTCCTCCACCTCTGGAGGGAGAAGCCAGGACCACCCCACCACCACCACCACTGCTGTTACCACCTGTGAGGGGTCCTTGCTGCCTGCGCACCAGGGCTGCTGCTGTTGCTGGAGCTGTATTTGCCTGGAGAGCTGCTGGAGCCTGAAGGAGGAAGGGGAGGACTGAGAAGACCACTGGCTGCTGGGGGAGCACACAGGAGGACTCTGAAGACCATCATGGAGGGGGCCCGCTGAGGACTAAGTAACTCTTTGACTGTGCTCTAGTGGTGGGGGTGTAGACTGTGTTTGTGGGGGCACAGGGGGTGTGGTGTGGAGCCTGTCCCCTGGTCTGTCTGTTCCCCCCCTTAACCCCCACCACCACCATTTACCCCTCTACCACCTCCACAGGCCACTTACCATCTGCCTCCATTCCTGCCTCTGGGACTCAGCTGCTCACCTGGCCTGCCATGCCCTATTGCCACCGTTTGGGCCTCCAGCAGCAGCCAGCCAAACATTTTGACTTTGCACAAATGCTTGTGGGTGCATGCACACCCCCCGCCCCTGGACCAACCCGTTCCCCTCTGCAACAGGCCCCCTAGCTTCCCCTTGTTGCCCGTTGCCCCTCGTGCCTTTTGCTCCCCCCGCCCAGCTTCAGTTTGTTTGCCTGCCCCGCCCGTTCCCTTCCAGCATTGTTTGTCCCGCCCCGCCCTGAAGCCAGCCCCTTGGTCCTCTGCCCCGTCCCAGCCTGGTTGCTCCCCTTTCCCTCGGCCCCTTTGCCCTGATCGGCCCCTCCCTCATGCGCCCATGCCCCCTTAGTGCGCTTGTGCTCCCCCCTTGTTTGCGTTTCCCTCTTGCACTGCACCCCCAATTGCTCTTGTGTCCCTCCCCTCCCCTGTGCAGCTAGAGGAGCCGGCTCTCACTCCTGTGTCAGGTGACTGACCCCCCCTCCGGCGTCCTTCATAATCCCCTTCTCAGCCCCCTCCCCCTTTCTGGCGCCTCCTCCCCTGCCTACAGCCTAGCAGGGAGGAGTGGTTGACCTGCCCCTCCCCCCTCCCTTTCCGGTATTTCCTCCCTCCCTCCTCACCATGGCAGGAGACGCAGCGGTGGGACTCCTGGGACGACCCGGCCCCTCACCCCTGCTCCCTCGGCGACCCCCCCCATCTCCACTGCTACCGCCACTGCCGGACCACCTGCCACCGCTCTCGCTGCGGCGCGGCAGCGGCGGGCGACGGGGTGTCCTCTGCTGCTGCCACGTCCCTCGCCCCCTCTGCTTCTGGGGGAGCCCCCCAGCTGGCGGGAAGGGCCAGGGCAAGAAGAAGGGAAAGGGCCCTGCTAGGAAAGACTAAGCCCTCCATGGCGGAACCTGCCACCTCTGCCGCGGCCCCGCCACCGGCCGGCGCCCCTCCCCTGCTGTTCCCTCCACCAGCTCTGCGGGTGCCCCTCCCCTGGCCCCAGGGCGTACGCCCAGGTGGCGGCGGCCCCCCCCCGCCGCTACGTCATCTCCCCCTACCGACCGCCTCCGCTACCACCTATGCAGCCGGGGCCCTTCCCCACCTTGACCAGGAAGCACGGCGTCCGTTGCCTCCTGGTGCCCGCCTCGCCCCACGTGGAGACCTACGTGCGGGCATTGGCGAGGGTGGTGGGGCCCACGGCCATCGTGGCGGCCTCCAAAATGTATGGCAAGGTGGTCTTTTTCCTTGCCTCGGAGGCGGCCGCCCAGGAGGCGGTGGAGAAGGGCCTGGCGGTGGGGGGCGTGTTCGTCCCCCTGAGCCGCTGGAGGACCTGGGGATCCGTGTTGTCCTGACGTCCGTCCCTCCCTTCCTCCCCAATGCCGCCCTGTTGCCCGCCCTCTCTACCCTGGGGAAGCCCATTTCCTATCATGAGCCCTCTCCCCTTGGGCTGCAAGGACCCCGCCCTCCGTCACGTCCTCTCGTTCCGCGGCAGGTGCAGCTTCAACTGCCGCGGCGGTGCGTGGCGGAGAGGCGCTCGAGGGGTCCTTCTGGTCCCCTATCAGGGGGCCCATTACCGGGTGCACTTATTCTACGGGGGAGGCCCGGTGTTACCTCTGCCGGGCGACGGGGCACGTCCGGAGGGACTGCCCCTTGGCCCGGCTCAGGAGGAGCGCCGGGACCCCGAGCCCCGGCAGGGTGCCGGCCCGTCATCGCCGGCGCCCCTGGCCGCCCGGTGCCCAGGGCTGCCCCTCCTCCTCCTCAATCCATCGCACTGCTCCTGCTCGGGCTGCAGGGTACCTCCCTCGGCAATGCCCAGACAGCAGCAGAGAGCCCCGCCTCCGCTGCCTGCACTCTGGCGGGGCCTGTGGAGGAGGGTGCGGCGGGGTACGTTGGGCATGGGAGAGGGCCCTCCCAGGGGGAATCTTCCCTTCCTTTGGCTGTCCCACCAGTGATCCCCCCAAGTCCACGACTCGCCATCCCTGCCCTCCGACCCGGCCCTGTCACCCAGCCCGCGAGCGACGCATGGAGGGCTGGACCCTAGTACAGGGTAGGCGGGGCAAGCGGAAGGCTCGAGCTCCGCTCCTACCACCTGATGCGGGAGCCCCCTGTAAGACTAGAAAGGGGGGCACAGATGCCGAGCCTTCCGCCGTGCCCTCGGGGTCAGTCCGTCCGCCAGTGCCGGACAGGGAAGACGTGGCAGCACCGGAGGGTACCACCATCCCCCCTCCGCAATCCCTTCCTGTGGGGCCTCGGATGAGGTCCCCCCTGCTCCCTTGCCACCTGCGCCCCCTGCGGCACTCGAGGCGATCGTTGCCTCGGGCGCTAGTGAGGGGGACCCCGGGAGTGGGCGGCGAGCCCCCCTCCATCTTTGAGGAGATCGAGGCCCTGGGTCTGACCCCGGTCCCGGGGGGATGACCCTCCGCCAGCGGGCCTCGACCTGGACATCCTCACCCCAGCTCTCCTTTCCCCGTGTTCCCTCCTCCTGACTGCCACGTCCGCTCCTGCCTCTGAGGGTCCCCTGGACTCCCTGCCCTGCCCAGGCCGATAGCACCCAGCTGACGCCACCTGAGCCCGACGCTGACGGCCGAGCGTTGGAGCCCTGTTGAGGCGACGGCCAGTGTGCCTCGCGGCCGGGAGACAGGCTAACGGGGTATCCCTCTGTGGTGCAGGCACCCGAGTTCCTTCCCGGGCGGGGGCCCCACCGAAGGTGTTACATCTCTTGATGCCGTGGCTAGCGCGCCTCCCGTCGAGCCTGAGCCGGCATCACTGGGACCCCGCCCTACCCTCCAACCCCGCGCCTGGCCGTGAGGAGCCGCCTCCTGACAGTTCGGCTCCTGCAGCCCAGGATCCCATCTCTGTCCCTATCCCTGACCCCAGCCCCGCCCTTATTCTTGACCCCGTCCCTGTCCCCTTCACCGCCCCCTATGTTATTGCCGCCCCTGGGGCTGTCCCCTTCCCTTTCCCGGAGGGTGACCCCCAGGGGCGGCCTTTAACGTTTCGCAGTCCCGATCCCCTAGGGGCTGCGCTCTTCCCTCCGCCGCTCGGGCTGGGGTCTGAGGCGGACCGTGTGGCGCCGGCCCATCGGGCGCCACGTCGGGGTCCGCCCCTTGCCTTCCCGTCTCTGTAGGCCACGGGGCCGTGCCAGAGGCCCCGCCACCGTGACCCCAGCCCCCCATGCGCTGCGAGAGGAGCTGCGGGAGTTCTGGATGACGTCAGGGGCTCCCGCAACAAGGTGTCGCTTGCTCTCCAGCGATGGGGGGATTTCCACCTAATCCTCCGGGCCGCGAGGCCCTCATGGGGAGGGCAAGAGGACCGGAAGCAGGGTGCCGCGGCTTACCACCGGGTCCGCAAATTCCGTGACGACCTGCTCACCTTCGGGTGGGTCACGGGTTGCTGCTGCGCGCCCAACGGGGGCGTGGGCGTCCCTGCCGCGAGGATCCCCCCCAGCCCTCCTCATGGCACTCGTCACCTTTGCCACCTTGAACACCCGGAGCTGTAGGGTGGGTTTCCGCAGGAGCCAGGTGCTCTCCTTCCTTTGGGAGGGGGGGTACTCTGTGGTTTTCCTGCAGGAGACCCACACGGATCCGGCCGCCGAAGCCAGCTGGCGGCTGGAGTGGGGGGACGGGGTCTACTTCAGCCATCTCACGACCCGCAGGGCTGGAGTAGCTACCCTGTTCTCCCCCGACCTACGGCCGGAGGTGCTGGGGGTCGCCGAGGCTGTGCCGGGCCGCCTGCTGCACCTCCGGGTCCGCATGGAGGGGCTCGTGGTCAACCTTGTGAACGTCTATGCCCCGACATCGGCCCCCGGAGCGGCTGCCGTTCTATCAGCAGGCGTCCGCCTTCCTCGGCTCCTTGGATCCTCGCGAGTGCCTCGTCCTGGGCGGGACTTTAACATCATCCTGAGGAGCGGGACCGCTCGGGGACCGAGCAGAGCCCGGCCGCCACGGACGTCCTCCGGGAGATCATCAACCGTCACTCCCTGGTGGACGTCTGGCGCGACCACCACCCGACGATGTCTCCACGTTCACCTATGTCCGGGTGGGGCCCATCGGTCGTGCCACTCCCGGTTGGACCGCATCTACGTGTCACGCTTCACCTTTCACGGGCCCAGTCCTCCAGCGTCCGGCCGGCCCCTTTTTCCGATCACCACCTCGTCACCGTGACAGCCTCTCTCAGTGTGCGAGAGGCCTGGGGCCGGCCTATTGGCACTTCAACAACAGCTTGCTGGAGGATGTGGGCTTCATGGCTCCTTCCGGGAGTTCTGGCTGGCCTGGCGAGGGCAGCGGCGTGCCTTTCCCTCGGCGCGGCGGTGGTGGGATGTGGGGAAGGTGCGCGCCCGGCTCTTCTGCCGTGACTACACCCGGGGTGTCAGCCGACGGAGGGATGCGGCGATAGGGCAGTTGGAACGGGAAGTCTTAGAGCTGAAGAGGCGTCTGGCCACCAGCCCCGAGGATCCATCCCTTTGCAGAGCGTGCCGGGAGAAGCGGGAGGAGCTCTGGGTCCTTGAGGACCATCGGGCTCGGGGCGCCTTTGTTCGCTCCTGCATCCGCCTCCTTCGGGAGATGGATCGCGGCTCCTGCTTCTTCTATGCCCTGGAGAAATGGAGGGGGGCCAAGAAGCACGTCACCTGCCTTCTGGAGAATCTAAAGAAACTTAAAGATGTCATTTGCAAACTGCCGAACATGTGCTGATAAAACTTCTGCTTATCAGAATGTTCTGTTCAGATATGTATTGTAATATCTGTTTGTGGGGACTGGAGAAGGAAAAGGCTGGCCAGCCACCCCTGAAATCTGAAGGGGAAGCTTTTCAACTACCTTTGAGATTATGGCTCAGACCGTAGAAAATAATTTGGTTTCAATATCAAAATATCCAACCAGCTCCTAATTTCACTACCTTTGTTACATTTTTTAGTTGGGGTTTAAAAGCAGAAGGCCAGTCACTTTCTCAGATTACTTGCTAGGATTTATAAGGATTCATTATTTGTTGTATTAATCTGTTGTTTTGACTAACTTGATGGGTTCGTGCCAATCCAGTATTGCTGTTAATTTATTGATTTGACCTTGATAACATAATAGTATGACTTAAATTTTAGTTTAAGATTCTTAATAGTTGTTTAGTTTTAGTGATATGTTTTCTGATTTTATTTGTTTGCTAATTTTAATTTATAAAACTGATGCTGAATCCCACGTTCTTTGGGGACCTGGGTGGATATTAGCCTGTCAACCTAAAAGCCTGACCAGCTATCCATAATTAGTCATAAATTCCTAGATTCTCAGATCAGAAGTGACAATTGTGATCTAGTCTGATCGCCTGTGTAACACAGGCTGTAGAAAGTCCCCCAAATAATTCTTTTCTGAACCCTCTCCACTTTATCATTCTTCTTCTTTAACTGTAGATACCAGAATTGAACACAGTGTTCCAGCAGCATTTGCCCCACTGCCTAATACAGAATAAAATAACTATCTACTCCTAATTCCACTGTTTATGCAGCCAAGGTCCACATTAGCCCTTTTCGTCATGGTGTTGCACTGAAAGATCATGTTCAGCTGATTAGCCACCATAACCTTCAAATCTTTTCCAGAGTCACTGCTTTCCTGGGGTTCACCATCATGTAACTATGGGCTACATGCTTTGTTCCTAGATGTTTATATTTACAGTTAGCTGTATTAAAATGCAGATTGTTTGCTTGTGCCTATATTACCAAGTGATCCATATTGCTCTGTATCAGTGACTTGTCCTTTTCATTCTTTGCCACTCCCCCCAAATTTTTGTGTCATCTGCAAACTTCATCAATGACGATTTTATATTTTCCTTCCTGGTCATCTGTTAGAAACACTCTCTTTATGATCATTCCCTGTTTACAGTAATATTTTGCAACTTATAAGTTAGTCATCTTTTAACCCATTTAATATATGCCATGTTAATTTAGTACTATACTTGGTTTTTAATCAAACTGTTATGCCATATCAAGGGATAGCTAAGTGGTTTGAGCCTTAGCTGGCTAAATCTAGGGCTATGAGTTCAATTCTAAAGGCTGCTATTTAGGGGTCGGGTCAAAAATCTGTCTGGGGAGTAGTCCTGCTTTGAGCAGAGGGTTGGACTAAATGACCACCTGAGGTCCTTGGTATCCTATGAAATCTTTTACAGAAGTCTAAGTATATTACCACTTTCAACCAAATCTGTAATCTCATCGAAAAAGATGTCAAGTTAGTTTGACAGGATATATTTTCCATAAATACATGTTTCTTGGTATTAATTTTATTACCCTCATTTACTTCCTTATTGAGTCCTGTATTATCCCCTCCATTATCTTTCTTGGGATCAATTTCAGACTGACGAGACAATAATTAGCTGGGTCATCCTATTTACCTTTCTCAAATATTGGTGCAACATTAGCTTTCTTCCAGCCTTCTGGAACTTCCCCAGGATTCTAAGACTTATTAAAAATCAATAGTGATTGTTTTTCACAATGGATAGGTAAGAGAGATGGGAGATAAAGCATTAGTTATATACCTCAGGTTGAAGTGATGACTGATCATTTTGATCATCACTAACGTTTTCCAAGGTGTGTTTATCTCTCTGTATTTTTGTCATGTGCTTATTTGGTCCTTCCACCATGTGTATTCCTATGCTTTCCTCCTCCACTCTTGTAGATAAGCAGACCATGGGGGTATTTCAGTGGTGGTAGATTTGTTTAATGGCTTTCCTGAAAAATTGGTTGGATTAGGTATGATTTGTCCTATTTCCTGGCAAAGAAAATAGCTGTTATTTTGCAACAGCTTTTAATAAAGGTTTTCTACGAACTAGTGAACTGTTAGATTATATTCTTCTTACAACATCAGTAATGGAAAAGGACACTGTGAAAATAAGGTGAAACAAAAGTTGCTTTTATGTTGAGGTATTATTTTGGTTTCTTAGAAAACAATAAATATATCACCACATGTTGCCATGCGTTTACTTCTGAAAATGAAAAAGCAATATAGTTTTGTTTTTTGTAATTTTGCTTGACAATAATAAATTATATGCTATTGTTTGTTAGAGATTTAAAGAAGACAGCAGCTAATTTATCTTGGATTTTAATTTCAAAGACAACCTTTTTTAATAAACATAGCTAGGGTCTTTATCTGAAATACTGATAAGAAGTATACATCTGAGGCTATCTAATTGTGATCACTATTCTCTCATTAACAGTGGCTTGCAGTTTGCCTTTTGGAAATTACTGCCAGTATTGAAAACAATGCTAAAAGGAAATGATTGTTCCCAATATATGGAATATTTGCTACTATCTTCATTTGGAAGAATAATTGAGAATAAGTATTCAAAAATACAGTCTCTTTACTTCGAATACGTCTGTCACACATCTGAAAACTTACAAACCTTATAAAAAGATTCAGTTACAGTCACTCATTAATAAAATGTTGTGGGGGACAGAGAAAGGACAGATTTAGGCATGTGTTTAAAGTTAAGTGTATGCTTAATTGTTTTGCTGAACTAGAATCATTCCTAATATTTACCTACAAAGCAAAGAGTTAATTTTGTCTATGGTAAGAATGTGCTAAACCAAGTAAATCCATTGTCCAATAGTCAGTAGCTTTTCTCTCTTCCAGCTGTCTCAAATGGCATTTTTAGCTGTATGAATAAAATGGCTGCAGAGATCTTTATAAAATTAATCAAAGAAATATCTGGATGTCTTCCTAGAAAAAAAAAATGGTTTGATTGGGTTTGGTTGGAAGTTAGAGTCCTGTAACCTCATTTATTAAGGCTGTAACATTGTACTGGGGATTTAGTGTGAGGGGACAAACCATTACAAGTAAATAAAGGAACCAAATCTATTACATTTTCTCCAGCTTATGTCTGCAATGTCATTTGTTTTAGCCAAGTTCTCAGATGTTTTGATGTAGATCTTCAAAGCCAGCTCAATCTGCATTTCTTTTGCCATGTGTTATCATGAGCATTTTGACATGTGTGTTGAAATATTTTACATTCTTTGACTGGACTCTTTAAGGCTGACATTTTTAAGGGAGTTAGGCACCCAATTCCCACTGAAAGTAAATGGGTGACAGATGCCAAAATGTCTATTGTATTTGCATTTTTGTATACATTAGGGGTTGATTTGAGAGGTTCCTATAATCAATTGTATGTCCCTGATAACCTTTAAAGGAGTTTTAAGAAATCTGACTATTTTGCCTACACCTGTTGACTTTATTTATTCCTCATAAATGTTGTGGCAAAATATTTTAACTAGAGACATTAATTGATAATTCAGAAAAAAAAAATCATCTCCCAAAACCTGCTGATGGGGAAATAAATTCCAGTTTTTACTGTATAGCTGTGAGATTATCTTGTTGGTATCTTTCAGGGTATTTATACATACAAGAAAAAGTTTATCTGCAAGAAGTGTGTGGCTCTCCATAGAGGTTTCAGGAGAAGGTTCCTTGGTAATGTCTTCATGTTGTCACTTTATGTCCCAAATAGTTAGAGATCCCTGAAAATGGGTGAATTTCCAGTTTGTCTTTTTGAACCCAAATAAATCACCCCAGCATTTCTCACATAGGTAGAATAGCTTAGGACTCTAACCACTGTTTGTCTGAAAGTGATTAAAACCGTTTGGTCCTTATTGCCAAGGCTCAGTAATAAAGTATAAAATATGGGCATGAAAGATTTGTTGAGCTGATAATGGAGCACCGGGGCTCTTTGCTCCTCGAGTGTGTGTGTGTGATTAAATTATTCCAGTTTTGAAAGATGCTGTGTGATATAGTAATAGATAGAAATGTCATATGAATAATGTTGATGCTATTGGTCCAACCAGTAGGATGAATGATGAGGTCTTTAAAATCTACCCAATTAGTTATAATAATAGCACGTCATTCTAGTCACATAAGCCAAGCTTCAACAAAGCACCTAAGTGTGTGCTTAATACCCATTGATTTCAAAATAATAGGACAGATAGTGTAATAAGCACTGGCCCCTTTCTACCACTCAAGGAGTACAAAGGAGCTGGGAACTTTCCATCACTGGAGAGCATAGAATTGCTCTGTCAGAGGGAAACGCATTGCTGCCTGGCTCTGAGGCTTGTCCCTGCTGTCCCATTTCCCCCTTCTTAGAGTAGGGGCATAGGAGACGTGTCAGGAGGAGACGTGTCAGCAGAAGAAGAGTATGCATCGAGGCAGGCAGCAGAAATAGCATGGCAGAGCTCAATTTTGCAATATCTGTGTTCCATCAGTGTAAGGACCATTAAGGATCCTGCACCTAGATTTGCCAGGCGTCTAGTTTTCGACCGGAACGCCCGTTGAAAAGGCACCCTGGTAGCACTGACTGGGCTGTTAAAACTCTGGTTGACAGTGCAGCGGGGCTGAGACATTTACCTGCCTACCTTGGCTCCGTGCAGCTCCCCAAAAGAAGCGGCATGTCCCCCCTCTGAATTCTAGGCAAAGGGGCAGCCAGGGGGCTCCATGCATTACCTCCTCCCCAAATGCTAGCTCTGCAGCTCCCATTGTCTGGGAACCGTGGCCAATGTGAGCTACAGGGGTGGTGCCTGCGGATGGGACAGTACACAGAGCTGCCTGGCCATGCCTTCAGATAGGAGCCAGGCTGCTGCTTCCCACTCCAGAGCCTGCACCCCAGCCAGAGCCCTCACCCCCTCCTGCACACAAGCCCTCTGAGCCAGCCCGGGAAAAATGAGCAAGTGAGTGAGGGTGGGAAGTGTGAGCAACAAAGGGAGGAGGAATGAGTATGCGGCGGGGGGCGGGACCTCCGAGAAGGAATGGGGCCTCAGAGGAGGGGTGGGGCATGGGGCCAAGCAAGGGTGTTCCATTTTGTGTAAGTAGAAAATTGGCTACCCTACTGCATCAGAGGCACAAATAGTAACTCTGACTCTTGGCTGATCGTGAAAATGAGACAAGGGAGCAAATCAGGCCTATTGTCTTCAGCGAGACTTAAGCATGGGCTTAACTGCTTTACTGAATAGGAACAGAACTAGTCACATAGCTACTTAAAGTTAAGCACATTTCATTGCTGAATCAGGGCCATTGACCGTGAACATCGAATGTTAATCGGATGCCCAAATAGTTAAAATCCTTTCCCAATATTTGGAAAAGAAACATATTGAAAAGCTCATCATTCTCAGGATATGTCTACACTGCAGTCAGAAATCCATGGCTTCCCCATGCCAGTTGACTTGGGCTTGTGGGGCTTAGGTTCAGGTGCTGATTAATGGCAGTGTAGACCTTTGGGCTCAGGCTGCAGCCAGAGCTCTGGGACCCTCCCACACTGCAGGGTCCTAGAGCCCAGGTCCAGCCCAAACCTGAACATCTACGCCACAGTTAAACAGCCCCTTAGCCCAACCCCCGCGAGCGCTAGTCAGCTGGCATGGGCCAGCTGTGGATTTTTAATTGTCAGATAAATTTATCCATAGTTACTGCTTGTCATGAAATGTAGCATTAGGTTTCTTGATGTTTCTTTCAGTCCAGAAGGTTTTGCATAGTCCTCTAGTCAGTAACAATTCTCCTGCAGAAACTTCAGCTTCCCACAAGAGTATGAGCAAGTAACCAAATGATATTTGCAAATTAAAAAATCTTTAATGTTGTGTGGCTGCGTGTGTGTGGGTGAGAGTGAGAGCGCGGGCAGGAGAGCATAAGATATATGCAAATTTCCTAAGGCTAAACTAAACAGAAACAGTTATGGGTGATGATGATTGCAATAGTGTCTAGGAGCCTCAAGCATGGACCATTTTTCTAGGCACCATAGAAACAAAACAAAAAGATGGTTCTTGCCCCAAAGAGCATACAGTCTGCCCAGATCCCTGTTTTTGGCTACAGGTATTTGTTTAATCTAGTTAATTCTTATTGCTGCTTTGGGGTAAGTATTTAGTTCTCAAATCTACATGATAATATTTCTTTTAAAGCCCATAGCCAGCAGAACTTGGAATAAATATCATCACTCGATCAAGTCAAATGCTCTATAGCATCGGGTGAGAGAATTATAAAATACTAAGCAGTCTGAACTGAGTGGATCAGAACAAGTGAATTTGCTTCAGGAGAGTTATTGGACTCTTTATAAAGATTAATGGAGATGTTTAGTGAATCTGTTTATTTTGAACCCCAGTTCTGTTACCTGATCATCACGTTTAACATAATTAACAGACATGCAAAGAATGTCAGGTTTGTGAGCAGGGATTGTAACGAGGTCTATGACAATCATTCACACCACTATTTGAAGAATATATCAATTTGAGGACAAGTGCTCTCTTAAGATTAATAGGGTGAGTCATCCCTGTGGGATCTGATATCCAGCTCTTGTTCTTAAGGTCTCCTGTATTATCCAATACTAAATCACCATCTTTCCTGAGATCAATGATTTCTTTGTGTCTTCCACACTCTTGATTCCAACATAGATGATTTTTTTTATATCTGCTACCTCCATACTTGGATCCAGTGTGTCAGCGTGGACGGTGATAATGGCCATGCGGCTTTTGCCTTTCTCTGTGCAATGAAAGAATACCATCTGTGAACTTTTTATTTCTTTGAACATTTCTTCAGTACTGTTGCACTTCACTGCTTGTTTATATGTAGAGATCCAGCGAGCAGGGCCCAGATCCTCAAAGGTATTTAGGCACCCACTGGGAGTTAGGCACCTCTATAACTTTGAGGATCTGGGCCCAGGTTGCTTTCTGAATGAGTGAGGCCACTCACTATCATGCATAAGGGAGATTCATCTTTCTCACTGGAATTCAATATATATATTTGTAGAGAAAAGACTTTAATCTCATTGTCTCTGTGATGCTGGCAGGCCTGATGCCAGCTCCTGCCCAGGCATTAGCTAAGAACTGACAGCCTCATAGCTGGACACCAGACCAGGTCACCTGAATGTTAGTTTTGCTCAAAATAGGTATTAATCATATAAGAATGTATTCAGTGTTTAGACTCTGTGAAATGCTTGTCAGTTTCTGCATGTATTAATCTCACTTGTCATAGCTATATCTCATGTCATCAGGTAGGAGTTAAGTGTTTGCTCTGAAACTGTACACCCCCATAGTCAAGAGGGAAACATTAGCAAGTGTGAAATACTATACAACAAGAGGTGTTATCTCCTGCCTAACAAAAGAAGGCCCATAAACACCAGACAAACCATTGTGGAACATCAGAAGACAAAGGACTTTGTTGATGGCTTTCATAGAATCGTAGATTAGGGTTGGAAGAAACCTCAGGTCATCTTGTACAACCCCCTGCTGAAACCAGGATCAACATCCACTAAATCATCCCAGCCAGGGCTTTGTCAAGCGGGGCCTTAAAAACCTCTAAGGATGGAGATTCCACCACCTTCCTAGGTAACACATTCCAGTGCTTCACCACCCTCCTAGTGAAATAGTGTTTCCTAATATCCAATCTAGACTTCCCCCACTGCAACTTGAGACCATGGCTTCTTGTACTGTCATCTGTTACCACTGAGAACAGCCAAGCTCCATCCTCTTTGGAATCTGCCTTCAGGTATTTGAAGGCTGCTATCAAATCCCCTCACTCTTCTCTTCTGCAGATTAAACAAGCCCAGTTCCCTCAGCCTCTCCTCATAAGTCCCGTGTCCCAGCCCCCAATCATTTTCACTGCCCCCTGCTGGACTCTCTCCAATTTGTCCACATTCTTTCTGTAGTGGGGGGCCCAAAATTGGATGCAATACTCCAGATGTGGCCTCACCAGTGCCAAATAGACAGGAATAATCACTTCCCTCAATTTTCTAGAAATGCGCCTACTAATGCAGCCCAATATGCCATTAACCTTCTTGGCAACAAGGGCATACTGCTGACTCATATCCAGCTTCTCATCCATTGTAATCCCCAGATCCTTTGCTACAGAACTGCTGCTTAGCCAGTCTGTCCCCAGCCAGTAGCAGTGTATGGGATTCTTCCCTCCTAAGTGCAGGACTCTGCACTTGTCCTTGTTGAACCTCATCAGATTTCTGTGGGCCCAATCCCCCAATTTGTCTAGGTCACTCTGGACCCTACCCCTACCCTCCAGTATATCTACTACTCCCCCAGGTTAGTTTCATCTGCGAACTTGCTGAGGCTGCAATATATCCAATCATCCAGATCATTAATAAAGATGTTGAACAAAGCTGGCCCCAGGACCAACCTGGCCCCAGGACCAACCCATGGGGCATTCTGGTCAATACCGGCTGCTAGCTAGACATCGAGCCATTGATCACTACTCATTGAGCCCAACAATCTAGTCAGCTTTCTAGCCACCTTATAGTCCATTCATCCAAGCCATACTTTTTTTAACTTGCTGGTAAGAATACTGAAGATCAAAAAGCTTTGCTAAAGTCAAGATATATCATGTCCACTGATTTCCCCATATCCATAGTGCCAGTTATCTCATCATAGAAGGCAGGCAGGTTGGTCAGGCATGACTTCCCTTGGTGAATCCATATTGACTGTTCCTGATCACCTTCCTCTCCTCCAAGTTCTTAAAAATGGTTTCCTTGAGGACCTGCTCCATGATTTTTCCAGGGAATGAGGTGAGGCTGACTTGTCTGTAGTTCCCTGAGTGTTCCTTCTTCACTTTTTTCAAGATGGGCATTATGTTTGCCTTTTTCCAATTGTCCGGGACATCTTGCAATCACCACAAGTTTTCAAAGATAATGGCCAATGGCTCTGCAATCATGTCAGCCAATTCTCTCAGCACTCAGATACATTAGATCTGGACCCATGGACTTGTGCATGTCCAGTTTTTCTAAAAAGTCCTTAACTTGTTCTTTCACCACTGATGGCTGCTCACCTCCTCCCCATACTGTGTTGCCTAGAACAGCAGTGTTGCAGCTGACCTTGTCTGTAAAGACAAGGCAAAAAAAGCATTGAGTACTTCAGCTTTTCCACATCATCTGTTTCTAGGTTGCCTCCCTCATTCAGTAAGGGTCCCACACTTTCCCTGGCTGCCTTCTTGTTGCTTACATATATGTAGAAACCCTTCTTGTTACCCTTCACATCCCTTGCTAGCTGCAACTCCAGTTGTGTTTTGTTCTTCCTTTCTCCCCTCTCCCCCACACGAGAAATCATCTCATCATCTTTAACACTGGGGAGAGGGAACAAAAATTGCTGATAAGAGGAAACTGCATCTTTTTGGGTGTTTGAGTTTTGAAGGGCCAGAGACTCTAAATTGAAACTAGAGATCTCCGGGGTCTGCTTCCTGGGTCTGTCCTGAAAGACACTTTAAATTGACAGATTACTACAACTCTATCACGTTAGGATCTAGATGGTAACTCATTTGTGTGTATGGGTTTGCTTGAACTGACCTGTAAATAATTCTCTTGTTTTTGTTTCCTAGTTAATAAACCTTGATAGTTTCTTATAGGATTGGCTACTGGTTACTAATTGATCTGGTAGAAACTGACTGGTCTCCTTAGACTGGAAACACCCTGAATGTGGTGAGATTTTTAGTGTAAGTGACCATTTGTCACTAAGTCTAGTTTTTCTGTGTGGCAAGATAGACTGGACAGTCTAAAGGGACTGTCTGTGACTCCACGGTGACTGTTATAGTGATCCAGGAGTTGACATTTGTTACTGGCTTGGTGAAATCTAATTATAAGACCACACCACCAGTTTGAGGTATCTGCCCTGTTTTTGACAGTCTGCCTAGAGACAAGCATTCACAGTCTTGAGCTACTCTACATAGAGTGATGGTCTAAAGTAAATGAGGAGGAAAAGTATTGGTAAATATCCTTTTTCAGCTAGGCTAAAGTTGAGCCAGACCTCCATTACTTTGCACCTTGTACAGTCATGTAAATCATTCTGATTTGCACTTCAGTTGCAATGATATAAGTGTCTGCCTTAGAGCACATTGAAGTCAATAAAAAGACATCCATCAACTTCAGTAGACCTTGGATCAGGCCCTACATCAGTGGTTCTCAAAGCTGGTCCACTGCTTGTTCAGGGTAAGCCCCCTGGCGGGCTAGGCAGCTTTGTTTACCTGCAGGCTCCACAGGTTTGGCCAATCGCGGCTCCCACTGGCCATGGTTCACCGCTCCAGGCTAATGAGGGCTGCAATAAGTGGTGCGGGCCGAGGTGTCCGCTGCTTCCCGCAGCCCTCATTGGCCTGGAGCGATGAACCGCAGCCAGTGGGAGCTGCAATTGGCCAAACCTGCAGACCTGGCAGGTAAACAAACTGGCCACACCCGCCAGAGGCTTTTCCCAAATAAGTAGCAGTCTGGCTTTGAGAACCACTGCCCTAAATGACAGTGCATCTACAGTTCACATGTCCTCCATGCATGCCATCTCCCAAATATTAACATTTTAAAGAGGAAAAACCCAAGATGACTCTTTGTAATTTATGTTGAGATCTTAAATGATTATTTGTCATTTCCCTACCCCTTGGAATTAAGTTGGCTTCTATTTAGGTGACAGGAAGTAACTTTAGATTGATGTTGGTTTTCTTCCCCAAACTGGGTGTGGGATATTCGCTTTGGAGTGTCTTTGCCCTCTCCTGGCATAATCAAAATTATACAAATGTGCAGGATTAAGAAAAGAGAGCTGTTATCCAGTTACTCCAGTCAGGGTGATCATATGTCCTGCTTCTGGTCCAACATGATTATGTGACAAAAATGCAGATAAAATGTTTACAAACTCATCAGATGACCACAAGTTTAACTTTCATCTGGCAACAGCAAAAAGTAGGTATCCAGTAGAATGTATAGCAGAGTATAGTGCAAGTTCCCATCTACTGTAGCATTATTGCAATGTTTTTCTCCAAAAATTAGCTCTTTCCATAGATTATTTTCTTGTCTATTTGCTAATGATCACTACTGATATAAAAACGTGCTGGCCACAAATACGAAACTATCACAAGAATGAAAGTGCTCTGGCTATTTCAAAAGGAAAGCTTGTCTGCCTCTACATGAGGATATTATTAAACATCTTGACGAAACAATATTTAATGTATTTAAATTTTTAGTTTTCTTCTTGTGCTATGTTGAGTGAAGAGAAGTAATAAGGAAACATAAATCTGTAAAAGATGCCAAATGAAAACATTATTTCTATTTCTCCTAATTAAAGAAGCTTCATAAATAAACAGTCCTAAACTTTATTGTGACCTTTCCCCAGTTGAGATGAATATGCTTATAAGAACTGCCACAATAATTGTTTTTAATACTCTGTGGTCTTGTTACATAAAACTTTAATGAATAATTTGTCAGCACTAGACATAAATCTCTCCATTGATGCATATCTTAATCTTTTTCATAATTTGCAGGTCAGAATCTGTTAGGCTTAATGCAAAAAATGTATCGAGTAATTTTAAAGACACCAAATTCGGACAGGTTTATTGCAAACATCTACATCCATTCACATAGGACATATTTCATTATCAGAAAAAATAACATATATGCAATAGCAGATTCAAATTGCACCTCTTCTTTCATTACCCTGTTGCAGTATAAGATTTCTCAACCAGCACTTAATTTACTGTAGCTTCTCTTTATGCAAAGAATGCATCTATTTTAAAAAATCTATATATTAAACTACATTGAGTGTTCATACTGGGAAAGAGGTTATTAAAATCTGATTTATGTTTGGGTACCTAAGTAAGTCAACTGATTGTGAAATAGTTAGCAAAAAAGCTAATTTCTCTTGCCTGTTTTATCATTTTAATTTAAATAAAGGTATTTTTGCCTATATTTTGAGGCTTCACAGAAGTATTTCACGTTTCTTTTAAACTCTTTGTTTCTCTGATTTTTTTTCTGTTTCTTGTTCAATGTTCTTTTTTAAAATAGGTTGAAATTAACAGTGGCCTAGGAATTGCTAGGTTATTTTACCGATGCTCTTGCACCAATTAGATTTACTCAGAAGTTTTCAGTTAAACTTCCAGGGGTAGGATATAGAACTCCTGTACACTAATCTAGAAATTCCACCTTCTCATCACCAAAAGCTTTTCCAAAACAAAAAGAAAACAAAAAATGTAAACAAAGCAAAACACAAACAAAACAAAAACATAAACAAAGACTGGTGCATAAATACTTAGTACATTATGATAACACTATTAGAATTACTGTTAATTTCAGTCTATTTAAGGAAAAATCATTGCCTGCTTTTTAAAAAAAAGCACAACAAACTTATGAAGTGGGATTTCAGATGGCAGGAAGGATCCATTATCAATTTCTTAGCCAAATTCCAATTTGGATAAGTACATGCTGCCTGCCAAAATTCCCCTTGCAGTTGCAGCAGGGTATGGCACTGGATGTTTACTGTGCTGTATTTAACAGCTGTCAGCTTCTGTGCAAGAAGGATAGCTACTTTGCTCCACATGTTCAGCTGGTGTAAGCTGTCATAGCTTCATTAACTTCAGCAGAACTATAGTGATTTACAGAAGTTGAGTATCTACCCCTTTATTTCCAAATGAAATCCAAGAAATTATTGTGCAGGCCAAGGGGCAGAATGGCTTATATACACAATAACCACAATAACTCACAATAGACACACCATGACTTTTGTCCTTAATGTTTGTTTATTTGTTCATGTAATCACAATGCAGACCCATTCACTACTGCCATTTTGCCATGTGCCTCACAGGATCATCTTTTTGCAAAACTAGACCACTGGAATGTGTAAATATTTAAATATTTCATTTCTTATACAGAAACCAGAGCAGCATGGTTTGGAGTAGACTAATGTCAATTCAGTGTTGTTGTAGCTGTATTAGTCCCAGGATATTAGAGAGACAAGGTGGGTGAGGTAATATCTTGTATTGGACCAACGAGTTCCTAGTTTACCTTTCAGTTTTCATATTAATCACCATCTTCTCTAATTTAACTAATAATTTCCCATGTGGTACTGTATCAAATGCCTTACTGACATCTAGGTAGACTAGATCTACTGCACTTCCTTTGTCTAAAAAATCAGTTATCTTCTCAAAGAAGGAGATTAGGTTGGTCTGGCATGATCTACCTTTGTAAAATCATGTTGTATGTTATCCCAATTACCATTCACTTCTATGCCCTTAATGACTTTCTCTTTCAAAATTTATTTCAAGACCTCGTATACAATTGAGGTTAAACTAAAGGCCTGTAGTTTCCTGGATATCACTTTTTTTCCTGAATCACTCGAACTAAGGTTGTTCTCCAATAGGCAGCAGGTTTAAAACAAACAAAAGGAAATGTTCCTTCACACAGTCAATCTCTTTGCCAGAGGATGTTGTGAAGGCCAAGAAGGTAGGAGAATGTCTGTGCCTAATCAGGTAAAGAATGCCAGCAAAGCCAAACAGCAAAAATTAAGATGCTTGTACACTAATGCGAGGAGCCTAGGTAACAAAATGGAGGAACTAGAGCTACTGGTTGTCATAAACAGATAGCTAAGGGTTAATGTTTCTTTTACCTGTAAAGGGTTAACAAAGGGAACCAAACACCTGACCAGAGGACCAATCAGGAAACCGGATTTTT